>NC_053489.1:93856162-93868394 GCF_905171775.1 Rana temporaria | reverse complement strand
TGAGTCTGCTATTGTCATTGCATCTACTTAAGGGTTTCCTGGCCCTAACCCTCTCTCCCCCAGTTCTGTTCAAGAGACAATAAATTTCTTTGCATTCTTAAAGTGTCTGGCGCCCCCATTGCATCTTGCATTGCGCCCACCATGCCTTGCAACCCACTCTACACAGACGGATGTCAGCTGTCCCTGACTCTGGAGGTCACTATTAGGCCTCAGGGATCCTGGGACTTTGCTACACCCATAACTAGGGTTAGAAAACACTTAGCTGCATGGCAGAGAGTACAGAAAATCCCAAGCAAGGATAACAAATTTGTGGCAGTGTTTAATTGTAAGTCTGTTAACTTACTGCACATTTATACTGGCAAGTTGTACACTTGCAGAGCACTTGAAGCAGTTCTAGTTGACACTTTTCCAATTTGTAGAAAATTTGTGTGACAATTCTCTAGCAAGAGCAAAGTTGCAGTGGTGAGTCTACATCAAGAGCTCTGCAAGTCTACAACATGAAAATTCAGCCCCAGTGACCCCTGTGATGGTAGGATTATTGCACAACATAACTGAACCAAAACTTTTAGCAGACTTGCAGAATGTTTGCAAAGAAAGTTGATCTAGAGTCATGCACTGCTGCACCGCCTTCAGTTTTTAGTCCATATAAAAAGATTATAGCAATGTGATAGGTAACCATACAATGTCCATCCACAAGTGCCAGCCTCCACAAGGAGATTAAACGTAAAATCCATCAGGAGCTACACAGTATAAAAGAGAAGAGAGGTGCCTCTAAGTGTAGCAATATTTTTACATTTAATGAAGGTACAACATTTAGCAACTCACATGGTTGATCATTAAAAGAGGCACATCTAAGTATGCAGGCATCCGACGCAAAGCTGTCCATCTCTAGACCACCCTCCCCACCGCCGGCTCTCACTGCTGTCAGTCTGCAATCGTGATCGGGAAGACTACCCTGCAGAGGAGCGATCTGAAAGCGAAACTTTAAGCACTCGTGGAGTGCAGTGTGGAATTGATGGCGGTGCGGAGAATGGTCTATGTGGACAGCTTTACCCCGGATGCCTGCATACTTAGATGTGCCTGTTTTAATCATCAACCATGTGAGTTGCTAAATGTTGCACCTTCATTAAATGTAACCATATTGCTACACTTAGTGCCAGTTCACGCACGGGCAACCTGTAATGCGACTTGTCAGCCTGACAAGTTGGGCTTCATTCAGTATAGTGGAACCGTTCTAATGGGAGCGACTCAAGTCGCTCCGAATTAGAAAAAAGTTCCTGTACTACTTGGGGGCGACTTCAGGTCAGTAAGCATTGAATTCTATACAGAAGTTGTTTTGCAAGCCACGCCCCAGGACGATGTCAGTATATGACGAAACACGCGTCGGGAGGAGTGACGTGCTGACATCATCGCGTTGTGTTTGCAAGCAGATGGGTGTTCGCAAGCCGACCGGCTTTTACCTTGCTGTTTTTACTTCTTACTTCTGTAAGTGTATTTTTTTAAGCTTATTAAATATTGTCTTACCTGATTTACACTATGGTGAGCTCCTTCTCATTTTTGGGCAACACCTGGTCTCTACCCATGAATACTGAATGACTGAGTCTTTCTGGCTACCTGCTGTACACCTCCTCTCGATTACATCGAGCATCTTGGAGCTGTTGCCTCAGATCCTTTTTGATAAAGGCCCTATAGCTTGCCCTCCGGTAAGCGTGCAATTTATGTGGTGGTGGTGCACAAGTTCGTGGTGGTGGAGAAAATACCAATCTCAAGATTGCACTTATTTGGGATTCATGCATCTTTTTGTGATTTATGGACTGGTTTTCTAATTGTGTAACTTGATGTTTGGAATCACAACAACATTTATGCACTTATGATACAAGTTTTTCTTTTTAGCGCAGCTCCTGTATAATTAAGCTGAAGTCATGCTGTACGGGGCGGCTTTAGAGTCGGACGGGAGTCGGGCGAATTTGAAGCCACCCCTGTGTGAACCGACACTAATGCCGCATACACACCATCACTTTATGTGATGAAAAAAAACGACACTTTCTGTGAAGTAAAAAATGACGTTTTTGAAACTTCAATTTTCAAAGACGAAGTTGCCTACACACCATCGTTTTTCTCACAATGTTCTTGCAAAGTGAGGTTACGTTCACCACGTTTTACCATTGAAGCTTGCTTCATAAGTAGCTTCTGGGCATGCGTGGATGAAAAAACGTCTTACAAAACGACGTTTTTTGCTACACACGGTCAATTTCTGTGAAGTAAAAAGTGCACTTTTGAAAAACGACACATAAAATTGAAGCATGCTTCAATTTTTTTTGGTTGTTTTTTACAAGACATAAAACGACGTTTTCCCCCACACACAGTCAATTAAAGTGACGTTTTTAAAAACGTCATTTTTTTTCATCACATAAAGTGATGGTGTGTACGCGGCATTAGAGGCACCTCTCTTCTCTTCTATACTCAGCTGTGACATGACGCTACTTGTATATGAAGACATTGCTTGTTTATAAAGTCAAAATTTATAAAAAAAATTAGCTTGTTTTGCAAAACTCTCTCACACCAAGTTACTCTCAATCCAAGATTTTACTGTATTACATGTACTTTGTCCCATAGGGGAGAAAAATTTAACACAATATACAATGATACTGTAGATCTTCTTAAACAAAAGATTAGCCCTACTGTGAAACATGGTGTAGGCTTCATAATGTTATGGAGTTGCTTTCCTGTCTCTGGTACCAGGCAGTTTGAATCCATGCCGGGCATTATGAAATCAGAACATAAGCTGTGGCATGGAACCCATCAAACCTAAAACAAGAGCATTTTTTCCAGAAGAGATGGACAAATTACCAGTATAGAAGTCAGGCTCGGTTCACACTATAGCAATGTCAGATATTGCATGTGATTGGCACCGCACTGCTGTGTAGATCACATGCGATGTCTGTGTGATGCAAATTCAGCCATACAGTTTTTGTGGCTGAATTCGCATTGCATTTGGATCAAAATGGTGCAGGACCCCTTTTTTGGTGTAAACACACAAATCCCTGTGCTATCAGGGAAGAGGAAACATATCGTTTGTTCCTACGAAGTAGGAAAAACGATATGTCTCCTCTCCTAGTCACTCCCATCCCCACACAGTTAGAACATGCTGAGGGAATACACAGTTAACCCCTTGATCACCTCCTAGTGTTAACCCCTTCCCTGCCAGTGACATTTACACAGTAATCAGTGGATTTTTATAGCTCTGATTGCTGTATAAATGTTAATGGTCCCAAAAAAGTGTCAAAAGTGTCCGATCTATCCGCCGCAATGTCTCAATACCGGCAAAAAATCGCAGATCACGCCATTACTAGTAAAAAAAATAATAATAAAAATGCCATAAATCTTTTCCATAGTTTGTAGATGCTATAACTTTTGCGCAAACCAATCAATATATGCTTATTGTGATTTTTTTTACCAAAAATATGTAGAAGAATACTGTATACATCGGCCTAAACTTTAATTTGGGGGATATTTATTATAGTGAAGTTCTTTTGAATGGCAAGAACACAGTGACGTCATCGACTACGACGAGCCGGTGTCTCCTCACATTCGATGCTGTCGTCGCCATCTTGCTACACCCCACACTAACCTTGTATGCTACAGCACATGCGTCAAAGTGTTTAGGAGATATTTACAATAGAGAAGTGCGCCGATGTCTACGGTGCAGGCGCACTTTAGAAACAGCGATCGTATGGTTTCTAAAGGAGGTCATGCTGTGGCTGGCGGCTCCCGCGCCCGAGCCATGATACCCGAGGGCTTCGATCCCAGGTAAGTATTACATGATGAGCTAGTATGCTATGCATACTAGCTCATTATGCCTGTTTCTTGCAGGTGTTTGTTTTTTTTCAAAAGTGGGTTTACAACCACTTTAAACTGAATGGATTGTTTTACAAGGTGATCATTTACAATCACTTTAAGGAAGTTCTCCAAGTTTCTAATTATTTGTTTATAAAAATAACTCAATCATGTTACTATTTATAAAGCCTTTGTTATGTGCTTTTCATCTGGGAATGTTCTTCAGTGAACCATCAATTTATAATTTGTATAATTAGTGGAGTGTTTTCTTTTCAAGTGTGTTTCCTAAAGTCTGCAACCACTTACATCAATGTTGTTTCCTTTCTTTTCAGATACATTTGGTGGTGTCACACAGCGTCTGGAAAAAACATCATGAGTGTCATGCATCCCACAACCCATCCCATTTTACAATGATTTCAAATGTAGATATTGGGCTATCAGGATAGAAATGTGGAGCTGCCAGTGCTGATTTCCAAAGGAGCAAGCTTTGGGTCAGTCCTCACTGCACAATTTAAAGCAGAGTTCTACTCAAAAGTGGAACTTCCACTTATCTTCTTCCTCCCCCCTTCCGGTTCCCCCCATTTGGCACCTTTCAGGGGGAAGGGGTGAATGGGTACCTGTTTATGACAGGCAAGCCCATCGCTACAGGACAGGCAAAACAAACAATTGCTTGGGTCCCCGAGCTGGCCTGGGGCCCCCAACTTCCCCTTTCCAGGCTGTAGCGTGGCCGAGCTCCTCTTCCTTCCTCCTGAAGGAACACAGGAAACTGAATCTCCTGTACCCCGCCGGGTTCCCGGCCCGGGCACTATCTGATAGGGGACTGGGGACCCATAATGATAGAACACCGGACTGACAGGAGGAAGAGAAGCTCAGCCACGCTACAGCGGCTGCCTACAGGGAAGAAGGGGAGGTGAGAATAGAAAAACATAGGGACTAGGGAGGAGTAAGAACATGGGTGTAAAAAATGAGTGAATCGCTAACGTAGGCTTTGTGTGCGGGGGGGGGGGGGTTGGTGCTTGGGGCCCCTATTGTGCTTGGGGCCCCCAAATTTCTTCAAACGGCCCTGATGACAGGTACCCTTCCCCACTTCTGGGAGACGGCGCTGTGGCGCGGTCCCTCTGAAATTCAGCCCCTCTCAAGCAAGCCATTGAGAGCCTGAGCCGGCCACCAACGCCCCTCCACAGCTCAGCAGTCCAATGAGTGAGGAGGGAGAAGAGCAGAGAGCTGTGACTGACAGTCTACAGCTCTCTGATAGGCGTTGTTCCATCGCTCGGTTTTCAGTGCAGAGGTGCCAGGGGACAGATGCTGCATCCACCTAGGTAAGTATGATTCTAAAAAAAGAAACCCATACTTCTCTTTTAAGGACATACTGTATGTATAACGAAATTTATAGCGTTTACAAAATAGGCGATAGTTTTATTGCTTTTTTATAAAAAAAAATGTTTTACTACTACTACTAAAACGATTTTTTTCGTGACTGCGACATTATAGCGGACACTTCGGCCAATTTTGACACATTTTTGGGACCATTGTCATTTTCACAGCAAAAAATGCATTTAAAATGCATTGTTTATTGTGAAAATGACAGTTGTCGTTTGGGAGTTAACCACAAGGGGGCGCTGAAGGGGTTATGTGTTCCCTGAAGTGTGTTTACAACTGTAGGGGGGTGTGGCTGTAGGTCTGACGTCATTGATTGTGCGTCCCTATATTAAGGAACACACAATCGATGACAGCGCCACAGTGAAGAACAGGGAAGCCGTGTTTACACGCGGCTCTCCCCGTTCTTCAGCTCCAGGGACCGATCGCGGGACTCTAGCGGCGATCGGGTCCACGAGTCCCGCGGCCGAGGTCACAGAGCTTCGGACCGGGTTGCGGGAGCACGCCGCAGGCCCGCGCCCGCGACCCAGGTACGTGATTGTGCCCAGCGGTGCCATTCTGCTGACGTATATCGTCGTTAGGCGGTCCTTAAGTGGTTAAACTACTTATTCCTGCATATTCTCCTAATCTCAAAAGCGTAAGGACTAACTGTTCTGTAATGCAACGAAAAAACAGGGAGGAGATAACACAGCAGTGGTGGTCCGTCCATAGAGGGTGCACGGGCGCCGCCTCCCCTATCCATGCCTCTAGCCCCCTGATCTACATATCAGTGGTGCCGGACCATGGATTCAAATACAGCAGGGTGTTTTTTAGAAGAACCCGATTAGAACCAGAGGAGCTAATAGGAGCTTAATTAAGGATAAAAATAAAGAATACAAAATAAAAAATAATAAATAATGAAAAGTCCAGCCATCAAATCTTGGAAAATTAGCACATATGCAAAAAATTCTTCTAAAACTTGTCATGCAATCTCATTCACAGGTGATAAGAACAGCCTTCACCATCTAATCAATTCCACCCGAAGTGCTCTGGATAAATATTGCGCTTACCACAACACATAGACCTCTTTAATGAAAAAGCAGGTCATGTACGCTGGGCAGGATAAGTGCCTGCACACTCTGCGGCATAGACTGGAACAAGGACTCCAATTGCAAAAGCGATGTGTTCAAAGCAAAAAAAACAAATGGGATCTCATAGTATAATACTGTTTTAATTAAAAGACATTAAAAAGCATACAGCTGATTGGCCTCTTACTTGAGAGGTGCCTGCCCGACACTGGGACTGTGTGCGTGTCAGATTCCTCAGTATGGGACCTCGCTCAGCAGCAAGAGGGCTTTCGGCTAGGTGTCCTGTACTGTGACTTGGCTTGTCGGGTGCCGGGATCAGCTGGGGTACGGGATGACCAGATCTAAAGCCGCCGACATATGTTTCGTGCGTTGCACGTCATCAGGGGGGGCGTGTATAGAAGAGTGCATTATTGGCATTAGACAGCAGTGTTGACTTACCATTTTTATGGACATACCCCCAGTTCACTAGTCTTATGAGTTTTATTGCTGGTAAAGTCTACGTAACAATGAACTTCTCTGAATTGCTTTGTTTTGATCTGCTAAATATACCATTGAAATAATTTTATTATATCTATTTCATAAATGCGAAAAAAATAAGTGTTGACTTTGTCAGAAATTTGGAGTTGTTCTTTGTCTTGTGCAAAATGCCGGTGTTACCTCATTAACCCTCCCAGTTCATATCTTGGAACTACATAATGATTAGTCTTTATGTTGTGAAGTGGGTGGGTCTGAGTAGTTTAACAAATGAAAACCAGATAGAGCTAGCAATGCTCCACAAAAATGCTTTCAGCTCAAAATTGCTTTTCTGGCAAATAAAAAAGGTAGTTTTCTTTACTTACAGCCAGGTTTGTTAAATTTGCCCTATTTTTTTTTACACTTTAATCTCCCAATATTATTGTCTGTAATCCCAGTCAGTATTGGATGGTCCAGCAGGGCACATTCCTTAGACTGTGTTATTGGAGCCAGCGTGAATGGACTGGTGATTGCGGGGAGGGGCAGCCTCTGTGATTTTAGGGAAGATATCATGTACCTGGTATTGAAGGCGAGTGTAGTGTGAACACATTTCCAAACTGCCATTCAGGGACACACCCCCTCTCTCAGGTGAATGTGCCACTTGCCACCAGATGCAGTGCCGCTTGCCACCCATAGCTTGCCACCAGATGCAGTGCTGCTGTCACTCCCTCTGTATGAGCCACGTGCATTGAAGGAAAGGAGTGGAATCACTATCTGGAGAGTGAAGATCACACCAGTCCCTGCTGCTTGCCGCGGCACTGGGTGCCGGAGAAGGAGGAGGCGCCGAGGTGGGTGGGGACAGCAGTGCTGCACTAGGCGCAGGCCTCGTTCCCGGCCTTACTGTCTGAGAGTAAATTGTCACTGGTTGCAAAACGCCAGGCAGCGTCAGCCCTAGCAACCAGTTCTGGAAATGTAGTTATTAGTTAGTAGGAGGTGGCTGTGTCCTCAATTTCATTCCAGGACATTGTATTGTCCCGGAATGAAGGTGCCTGGGACCCAGGGCAGACATGTCAATTGCGGAACAGTCCCGGGCAGTCTGGGACACATGGGCACCCTAGGTCAGTGGTGAGAGGGCTTCTCTTGCAGCTAAGCTCCAGACTCCCCTGAAGGTGGAACAGGAGAAGTCAGGCTCAAAGAAGCATGGGTTGTCTGCTGGAACTATTTGAAAAGATGTTCTGACTGGAGTGTTGTTAGACCTAACATCTAGGTATTCAGATGAGACAACAGGATAGTGTCGGCAGACAGGTAGTTACTGTGGAAAGTAGCAGGACTCAGGCAGGAAGAGTTCAAAGCTGAAGTCAGGTACCAGGTGTGGACAAAAGCAAGCGTAGTCAGTAGGATAGCCAGGGTCATGCACAGGAGACAAGAGTAAGACAGTCCGTTAAAACAACCAAAGTCAGATCATGGGGGCAGAAGACAGGTTCAGGGGAACAGATGCAAGCGTTTTCACAAACGCACTGGAGAGCCAAAGATCAACCAGCAATCACAGAGGGTGACTAGCTCACTTATAAAAAAAATTTGGAGCCAGTCCGGGCCGGGAGTGTGAATTGGCCATGCACCAGTGTGCCGGAGCGCAACTCTGTGTGTCCTCCCGCATCTATTTTGGACTGGCACGCGTTCTTGCAGCCATGTAAGATACTGGCAGGAATGCCAGGTCTTTGTGAGCCTCTGCTGTGTGGACAGTGCCCTGACAGAAGTTATTACTAATGGACCCTATGGGGGTACTGCTACATAGTCTTTCAACTGTTCCCCCAAGAATAATGAGCTGGATGAGTCTTCTGGTACCCACCGATAAGATGGTCCTCATCAAGCAATTTCTAAGTGTGGGAATCTTTAGTTTTGTTGGGATAGCAGATATTTACTTACTGTATAAACAAAGTGAAAGGCAGAGTAATCTGTTGCACAGAGACTGATAGTTTTGTGTGCACACTCCCCTAGGCACGTCTGGAAAAGTTTTCAATCATACCCAGCTCTAAGATGAAAAGCCAAAGTGACATCTGTAAAAAATTATACCGGTCCCCTGCCATCCTTCACAAGACAGAATAAATCAAGCTCTGTGCTACTCCCTCCCCAGCCCCAGTTTGATACCCGAATGCTGAGAATCGAGCCATTGTCACATTGCAATTTTGGACATTGGTGCTCTTAAACATTTAATGCTCTGACTCTTGTAATATATTCCCTTGCCATGCTTCGTCATACTGAAATAGATGTGCATATTAAAATTCTTTGGCCAAGGTTTGGCTGGAGCAGCAAGCCTAAAGTACTATAGTATACAAGAATGGAAATGTACTGTTTTTTTTTTACAAGTTTCTGTGTTAAGAAGGCTTAAATCATGGCTTGGATCTTTACCGATTACTTAATATGCTATGACACATTGTTTGTCTAGAACATTTTCCTTAGTGATATTGTCAGAACTTATTTAAAGGCACAGCTGGGCCTTCTTGGAGGAAAAAATCAGCTTCAGCTGTTCAAAGTGACACATGCCTCTGTGATGTCACCGGTTTGCTGTCAGTTGTTTGGCTGAACACTCGCTATATGTAAAATTCCTGCTTTCCTTCACTCTGTAGGTATTGTATAGACTTGTTATAGGGTGCCAAGAAGTATAGCATAATGTTGGATTGAAAAGTGGCAAAACAGGGACAGCAGGAACAGGAAACGTTATCAAGCCTAAAACTGGCCTTACACCAGTAGAATTCATTCAAATGTCCATCAGAACATTCTTTCTTGCCCTCATTAAAACCTGGTTCACACTTATGCATTTTTTAGTTCGTTTTCAGTTTTTCAGAAACAGACTAGGTCCATTTAACATGGTTTCTTATGGGTCATGTTCACATCTATGCATTTTATGGAAAGGGCCAGGGACTATTTTCTGGTCAAAAATGTGTATTGAAAAACGCAAAATGCACCTGGAATATGCAAACTGCAACCTGCATAGGTGTGAAACAAGCCTCAGGCCTCGCACACACGACCGAGAATCTTGTCGTAAATGAAACGTTGTTTTCCTCGACGAGTTCCTTGTTAGGCTTGTCGAGAATCTTGTCAAGCTTTCTTTGCATACACACTGTCAAGACAAAATCTCGTTGTTCTCAAACGCGGTGACGTACAACACGTACAACGCCACTATAAAGGGGAAGTTCCATTCCATTGGTGTCACCCTTGGGGCTGCTTTTGCTATTCCCATGTTACTTACTGCGTGTTAGTAAAAGTTTGGTGAGAGACGATTCGCGCTTTTCAGTCTGTTACAGTGTGACGAATGTGCTATCTCCATTACGAACGCTACTTTTACCGAAGGTGCGCTCCTGTCTCATACTTTATTATGAGCATGCGCGGGTTTCTAAGCATACACACAAACGTGTTTCTCGTCGTAAACCAGCCCGACGAGAAACACAACGAGGAAATTGAGACTCCCGACGAGAAAAAAAGAGAACATGTTCTCTTTTTTTCTCTCGTTGTGATCCACGACAGTTTTCTCGATGAAAAACATACACACAACCGTTTTTCTCAGCAAAAAATCTCTGCCAGCATTTTTCTTGATGGAATTTGCCGAGGAAAACGGTCGTGTGTACGAGGCCTCAGTCGACTAATTTTGTTTGAAAGCCCTTGAAATTTTGTCCAGACCTTCTATTTGCCTTTTCCTTGTGTTTTTGTGCATTAATTTATGTATTTTTATTAGATTAGTGCTTACAGTGGGGATCGAAAGTTTGGGCACCCCAGGTAAAAATTTGTATTAATGTGCATAACGAAGCCAAGGAAAGATGGGAAAATCTCCAAAAGGCATCAAATTACAGATCATTAGACATTCTTATAATATGTCAAAAAAAGTTAGATTTTATTTCCATCATTTACACATTCAAAATGACAGAAAACAAAAAAATGGCGTCTGCAAAAGTTTGGGCACCCTGCAGAATTTATAGCATGCACTGCCCCCTTTGCAAAACTGAGACCTGCCAGTGTCATGGATTGTTCTCAATCATCGTCTGCGAAGACCAGGTGATGTCAATCTCAAAGGTTTTAAATGCCCAGACTCATCTGACCTTGCCCCAACAATCAGCACCATGCAGTTGTCTAGAAAACTGAAACTGAAAATAGTTGACGCTCACAAAGCTGGAGAAGGCTATAAGAAGATAGCAAAGCGTTTTCAGATGTCAATATCCTCTGTTCGGAATGTAATTTAGAAATGGCAGTCATCAGGAACAGTGGAAGTTAAAGCAAGATCTGGAAGACCAAGAATAATATCAGACAGAACAGCTTGTAGGATTGTGAGAAAAGCAATTCAAAACCGACGTTTGACTGCATGATCCCTCCAGAAAGATCTGGCAGTCACTGGAGTTGTGGTACACTATTCCACTATAAAGAGATACTTGTACAAATATGGTCTTCATGGAAGAGTCATCAGAAGAAAACCTCTTCTACGTCCTCACCACAAAAATCAGCGTTTGAACTTTGCAAATGAACATATAGACAAGCCTGATGCATTTTGGAAACAAGTTCTGTGGACCGATGAGGTTAAAATAGAACTTTTTGGCCGGAATGAGCAAAGGTACGTTTGGAGAAGAAAGGGCACAGAATTTAATGAAAAGAACCTCTGTCCAACTGTTAAGCATGGGGGTGAATCAATCATGCTTTGGGGTTGAATTGCAGCCAGTGGCACAGGGAACATTTCACGAGTAGAAGGAAAAATGGATTCAATAACATTTCAGAACATTTTGGATGGTAACTTGATGCCATCTGTGAAAAAGCTGAAGTTAAAGAGAGGATGGCTTCTACAAATGGATAATAATCCTAAACACACCTCAAAATCCACGGGGGATTACATCAAGAGGCGTCAACTGAAGGTTTTGCCATGGCCTTCACCATAATTGAAAATCTATGGATAGACCTTAATAGAGCAGTGCGTGACAGACAGCCCAGAAATCTCAAAGAACTGGAAGACTTTTGTAAGGAAGAATGGGCAAAGATACCTCAAACAAGAATTGAAAGACTCTTGGCTGGCTACAAAAAGCGTTTACAAGCTGTGATACTTGCCAAAGGGGGCAGTACAAGATATTAACTCTGCAGGGTGCCCAAACTTTTGCAGACGCCATTTTTTTTGTTTTCTGTAATTTTGAAAGTGTAAATGATGGAAATAAAATCTAACTTTTTTTTAGAAAATGCGGGAGAGTAGGGGGCGAAGGACTAACTTTTTTTTACATATTTTAAGAATGTCTAATCTGTAATTTGATACCTTTTGGAGATTTTTCCATCTTTCCTTGGCTTCGTTATGCACATTAATACAAATTTTTACCTGGGGTGCCCAAACTTTCGATCCCCACTGTAGTATGTTAGGGGGAAAAGGGTTAAAAATAGCAACTTTTTCCATTTTGATACTAGTTGCAAGCTTTTTTTGGTGTCTCTTTACAATTTAAAGCGGAGTTCCACCCAAAAGTGGAACATCCGCT
>NC_053489.1:93663849-93856062 GCF_905171775.1 Rana temporaria | reverse complement strand
AAAGTGAACATCCGCTTAAACCACTCCTCGCCCCTTACATGCCACATTTTGTGTAATTTTTTTGGGGGGGGGGAGTGGGGGCTTTAGTAGGAGTGGGACTTCCTGTCCCACTTCCTCCTTCCGTCCAGGGACCGCTTAGGCGACTCGTCATATCGCCTTTTGGTGGCCCCTTCCTGTAGGCAATCGCCTGGGACACGTGACAGGTCCCAGACATTCGCCTGTCCACTCATAGAGCGCAGCGCCGCTCGTGCATGCGCAGTGAGTGCCCGGCCGTGTAGCTGCTGACTTTTAATAAACATAAAAAAAGGCTGGAACTCCCCTTTAAAGATGCTGTTTGAAATGCAGAAAATGCAAAAAACATTGGAAAGTACAAAAATAATTATATTTTTTATTTGTATTTATTTTTTACATTTATGAAGGTATTTGTGTTTGTAAACAAATACTTTTGTAGTACTTATTTCTGGAGTAAACCCTGTATCTTCACTTCAGCTTCTTACATTCATATGAATGAATTTATTTACCTAAAAGCCTGCAGCCTAGTATACACTACTAGGGTGGGTTGAACATGTCCCAGCTGTAATCTTCTTGTGTGGTGGGGGCTAAAAGAACTGTAGGAAATGTCACAGGATCTCATCAAGAGAGCCTGACTATGCCAACCCATTCTGGCCAACTCCTCCAATGCATAGAAGCCGTACTACAGCTTCTATGAATGGAGGGGGAAACACATTTCAATCATCAGCCCATATGCAAGTCCTCTATTCAGAGATCCTGACAAAGGCTTTAACAAGGTAGGATTTGGACCTTTTTTGCCTGAAACTCATGCATAACCAACTGGTCCAGTCATGTTAAGAACTGTCTTCAGTGGGCCTAAGAAGTTTCACTGAAAGTATATCACAATGATTGGTGGCCATGGTAAAGGTGGACTTGATCTCAAAAAACATAGTTTATTGTAACACAGCTTTTCCCATATATATATATATATACACTGCTCAAAAAAATGTAAGGAACACTTTTGAATCAGAACTCCTGGGAACTCCTGGGATATTGATCTGGTCAGTTAAGTAGCAGAGGGGGAGGGGTGTATACAGAGGGGGGTGTTAATCAGTTTCAGCTGCTTTGCTGTTAATTGAAATTAACAACAGGTGCACTAGATGGGCAACAATGAACGACCTCCAAAACAGAATGGTTTTTTCAGCTGAGGTGTCTGACATTTGTTTTCCCAGACTCATCTTTTCTGACGTGTTTTTCACTAGTTTGCATTTGGCTAGGGGGTCAGTGTCACTACTGTTAGCACGAGGCGGTCCCACTCCTACAGGATGGCACATCAATACGTGTCATTGCCAGAAGGTTTGCTGTGTCTCCCAGCACAGTCTCAAGAGCATGAAGAGATTCCAGGAGACAGGCAGTTACTCTAGGAGAGCTGGACAGAGCCGTAGAAGGTCCTTAACCATCAGCAGACCGGTATCTGCTCCTTTGTGCAAGGAGGAACAGGATGTAGCACTGCCAGAGCCCTACAAAATGACCCTCCAGCAGGCCACTGGTGTGAATGTCTCTGACCAAACAATCAGAAACAGACTTCATGGGGGTAGCCTCTAGTGTGCTCTGAGAGCACACTGTAACAATTATCAATTTTTTTGAAATTTGTATGGGTAGCGAGAGAGGTAATTTTTATTTGCAGGGAGGGCATTTTTTTTCCATGGGTGGGGGGGCCAAGAAAATGTTTTGCCCAGAGTCCAATCCATAGTAAAGACGGCCCTGGTCACAGGAACAGAAAGTGAGATGAAATCTTCTGAACAGGGGTACATATAGCAAAACAAATGTAACAGGGGTGTTAACCCTTCCCTATGCTATCCAAAAAACGTAGAAAAAATTATTGGCTGGAACTACAACTTAAAAAATGTACCTGTTCTAATTTACAAACAAATTCATTACTATTACTATTTTATTACCAAAAGTGTTATGCTGCAACTAAACTTATTATCCGACCACTACACAGGGTAAAATAGAGGTCCAAAAAGCACTTGCATGGTCTAGCCACTAATTTTTCTACATATTAGCCCTCTTCCACACAGGCGGACTACGGAGTCCGCCAGCTCCCGTCGGCTCAGCGGGAGATCTCTCCGCTGAGCCGGCGGATGACAAGTCCCTCTCTGCTCACTGAGCGCGGAGGGGAGTCCCGCTGCCTCCTATGGGGAGATCTGATGAAAACGGACAAGCATGTCTATTTTCATCAGATCTCACCCGATCTGATCCCCATGGACGGATGGGGACGTATCGCCATACGTCTGATTTTGGCGGATCGGGTCGGATGTCAAGCGGACATGTCTCCGCTGACATCTGACACTCCATAGGACTGCATTGAGTGGCCATTCAGGTCCGCCGTCAAAACTAACAGGCGGACCTGACGGTCCCGATCGTGTGAAAGGGGGCCTTAGATCTTTTCTAGTCCGTGCATCTGGGACCGTGGTGGCAGGGGTTACCAACCACTGGTAAATTTACTGACAGTTTGTAAAAATTAAGTGATTTTTTTTACAACTACCAGTTAATATCAGGGGCTGATCATTTCATGCTGTGGTTGACTTTTTAAGTGTAAATCAAGCAAATTACCGTATATACTCGAGTATAAGTCGAGATTTTTCAGCCCTTTTTTTGGGCTGAAAATGCCCCCCCTTGGCTTATACTCGAGTACCTGGAAATATTGAGAGGCTGCGGGCGGTCCATCGCTTAAAACTTGCGGTCTCCTCTTGTCCCTTCTGTGATAGGCGGAACTATGTTCAGTGTTCTGCCAATCACGGATGCCTTTTCAGTCCTCGGACGTCCGTGAGTGGCGGGAACATTGAACACAGTGTCTGCTGGGAAACTGAGTCCCGAGGATGAGAGAACTTCCGTGATAGGCGGAACTGTGTCAGCTGCCTATCACCGAAGGACCAGGAGGAGACCGGGAGTTTTAACATTGAATGGATGCCCGGCAGCCTCTCAATTTCAGGTACAGTGATGACGGGCACAGTGACAATGGGCACAAGTGATGACGGACAGCAGTGACGATGGGCACAGTGGACGATGGGCACAGTGAAAATGGGCACAGTGACGACGGGCACACTGAGGATTGGCACAGTGAGGATGGGCACAGTGACGACAGGCACAGTGTGGATTGGCACAGTGAGGATGGGCACAGTGACGACAGGCACAGTGTGGATTGGCACAGTGAGGATGGGCACAGTGACAATTGGCACAGTAAGGTTGGCACAGTGAGGTTGCAATGGGCACAGTGAGGTTGTGAGGTTGGCACAGTGAGGTTGCAATGAGCATAGTGAGGTGTGCAAATGGGCTGTTGACCCTCTTTTCCTCTTACAGTGGCTGCTGCATTCTCACCCTCGGCTTATACTCAAGTCAATACGTTTTCCCAGATTTTTGTGGTAAAATTAGGGACCTCGGCTTATACTCAGGTCGGCTTATACTCGAGTATATACGGTACTTTGTTATAGGTATTGTCAGTGTTTCCATATCAAGTTTATACTGTTCGAATAATCACTGTGTTAGTTTTCAATAGGAGTTCTGTAATTTCTTAGGTTACCAGTAAAGCCTCATGCACACTGGAAGTTAAATAACATTATAAAAAATGGCAGTAGCTTTGCATGAGTTTTTCAACTTTTTGGAACTTTTCTCAACGTTTTTGCAATATCGCTTGTTACCGTTTATTAGCGTTCTTTAGCATTTTTTTGCGTCAGTGTTTTGTTTTTCAATGGATCAAAAAAGGTTAGCAAAGTTTTTTAGCGTTTATCAACATTTATCAGTGTTTAGAGCATTTTTCAGCTGAAAAACGTCTCTCAGAACCCACTATTTTTTATAAATTTTTTACTGCTCAAAAACGCCACTGCCCCAAAACTGCTGATAACAGTCTATGTGTGCATGGACACATAGGATAACATGATGGAGAGTTTAATGACTGTAGAAAGAAACGTCTACTGCCAAAAACAGCTGCTGTAAAAATTTCCAAAAATGTCCAGTGTTGCATGAGGCCTTAAAAATGTGCTCCGCCAGTAAATTTTCAATGTTTTGTCAGTAAAAAAATGCTGCGGGAGGTTGGAAACCCTGCGTGGTGGGGATGTGTCCTTTGCCTACATTGTGGGCTTTATTTACTAAAGCTGGAGAGAGCAAAATCAGGCTCACTTCTGCATAGAAGCCAATCAGCTTCCAAGTTTTATTGCTACAGCTTAATTGAACAAGCTGAGGTTGGAAACTGATTGGCCCCCATGCACAGCTACACCAGATTCTGAGTGAACCCGTTTTAGTAAATCTATCCCACTGTGTGCTAAAAGTGTCCCTATTTATCATTTCAGGAAGCTGGGAGGTATGCAGTACTGTCTGTGCCAAGTGAACCTCATGGCTTGCTGGTGACATACTTCATCCACTGAGGAGAATCCCCTTCACTTCCTGTACTACAGGAAGTGAAGGTGACATACTTCATCCACTGAGGAGAATCCCCTTCACTTCCTGTACTACAGACAGTGGTCACTGGGGCAGAAAACTAAGACAATCTCAGCCATAAACAGCCAACTGAGGTCTCAAGACATTCCCCTCTCTATCCAAAACAGGACAAAAAAAAATCTTTTTGGCTGAAAGTTCCAGGCATGTTCGAGAAGGCTTAATTTCCTGATAGAAATAGAAAACTTTGACATAACTTTAACTTTTTTGGTGGGCTTTTAATATATGTAAAATAAAAATGGCTATAAACAGATCTCTATTAACAAAAATATATTACAGTTATCTCAATTTATTCCATGAATGTAGTCAACTTTGCTTTGAAAAGAGCAAAACTCTATTCCTAAGAATGCACAACGTTTATCCGGCTCTTCCTGTTGCATGGGACATCCTGATCCATTTCCATGAGCCTCAGGCGTCAGAATTATTAGACTGAAGTTTCTCCGGGACCCCAAATCCCCATATGTGTACAATAGCGCTATACTAAAGCACAAAATAAAGTCTTGAACTGAGTGGTCTATGCAACGTAGCTTTAGGCTATTCTGCGGCTGAATGTTTTTATAGTTTGAAATCTTAGCTGCCTGGCATAGGTTCCTTATACCAGGCTGGAGGTGTTGTGTTACTGTTCACTGTTTTTACACTTGCTTTGTCGAAGGAGGTAATAGACGTTTTGGGATTTTCAAAACAGCTGGAGTCCCCATGAAGAGCCCACCTCTTTTCAACAGGGGGGACTGCCAAATAAACTCTGCAGGCTGTGAGGGAAGACCATCATTGCCACCAAAAGCTGGACCAGACAGCTGCATCCACTGACTCTCCCCATGCATGTGCTTTAGAGAGGATCAGGTTGTGTCTGCTTGCTTCCATCCACTCTCCAGACTGCTGCTGGGGAGCTGCCCATCTGCTGCCCTGTGAGGGGAGAGAGGACTATTATTCCTGGAGATCACATAGAAGAAATAAAAATGCCTAAAAGGAAAAACTTGCTGCTGACATTGCTTGTTCTGCTGGAACTCTACTGGGAATGTGAAGCGCAGGCAAATTATCAAGGTAACTAATATGTCTTTACTTCATAGGAGCTGAATATATGCCATGCTTTTTTAACAAAATATTTATAATCTAATATACATTTTATAAACTTCTTAAATTTGGCTTTCGAATATAGTTAATATACTCGGGTACTGTGTCTATCATTTTATGTGTCTAATTACATTAAAGATATAGGTGGGTTAAAGAAGTGGTATAAAACCCAAAAGCAAACATTTTTCATATTGCAGTTAGATGTGATACCCGCATTCGTTTTCTTTTTAGGCTTTCTTTTTTTAATTTCCCCAAGTAAATGGTGATCCTGCCAGTCTGTTGTTTTTCAGCAGAACAAGCTGTCTTGCAGATGCAGTAGTTAAGCCTCGTACACACGGCCGAGGAACTCAACGGGCGAAACACATCGTTTTCCTTGTCGAGTTTCTTGTCAGGCTGTCAAGAAACTCGACAAGGCAAGTTTCCCTATTCCCGTCGAGGAAATAGAGAACTTGCTCTTTTTGGCTCGTCGAGTTTCTCGACAGTTTCCTCGACGAAAATGTACACACGACCGGTTATCTCGGCAAAAAAATATCTCCCAGCAAGTTTCTTGCTGGTTTTTGCCGAGAAACTCGGTCGTGTGTACGAGGCTTTAGAGGGTGGGGACAAACCATTTAACACTAAGAGCCGGTTCACACCGGGCGACTCGTCAGGCAACTCAGCCGCCTGACAAGTCGCGTCCCATTCTATTCAATAGAACCGTTTTAATAGGAGCGACGCAAGTCGCTCTGACTTAGAAAAAGGTTCTTGTACGACTTTGGGGGCGACTCGGGGCAACCTGCATTGACTTCTATACAGAGGTCATTTTTCAAGTCGCCTCTGAAGTCGTCTTCAGGACGCCTTGCCGAGTCGCCCCCGAAGTCGTGCCGTCCCAGTGTGAACCGGCTCTGACAGGTGTGCTTACAATAATCATTTTTTTTTTGTTTATGTAATACTTTTATCCCAAAAGGAACAAAACATTTTGCTGTAACTTACAAACAAGTATAAAACCGGCCATAAACCGGGCACATTTCTTTCCTGCAACCACGGGTTGCAGGAAAGAAATTCACTCAATTCCCCCATCAACACAGACAGTTTTGATGCAGGAATCTCTCCTGCCGAGCTCCTATATTCTCTTGGCGGGGGGACATCCCCGCCAGGAAAAGACAGTCATTATTTCTATTGTCTATAGCAACCACTAGCGATAATTACAGGTAAAACCCAGCATGCTGGTTGTACCCAAGTTGATCGATCAATCAATAAGAATAGCATTTGATATTCCTTAAAGCGGGGGTTCACCCTATATAAAAAAAAAAAAATTTTTTTTCCCTCTAGCATTAAATTCGGCATAGTAGCGCGAGCTACAGTATGCCTGTCTGTATTTTTTTATCCCCGTACTCACTGTGCTATTGTACATTGAAGATTCCGGGGAATGGGCGTTCCTATGGAGAGAGAAGGTGATTGACGGCCGGCCCTGGCACGTCACGCTTCTCCGGAAATAGCCGAAATAGGCTTGGCTCTTCACGGCGCCTGCGCATAGCCTGTGCGCAGGCGCCGTGAAGAGCCGAGACCTACTCCGGCTGTCTTCGGGGAGCGTGACGTGCCAGAGCCGGCCGTCAATCATCCTCCCTCTCCATAGGCACGCCCATTCCCCGCGGGAGTCGGAATCTTCAATGTACAATAGCACAGTGAGTACGGGGATAAAAAAATACAGACAGGCATACTGTAGCTCGCGCTACTATGCCGAATGTAATGCTAGACTGTTGTTAAGGAGGGTGAACCACCACTTTAAGGTGATGAAATTATTATTATGCAAGTTTTATTTAAAAATGCATAAATAATAGCTGATTTTATTTATATTTTTATAGCATACTAGCTGAAGTCTGAGCAATATATTATTGCATTGCATATGATATTTATAGATATTTATAGGTTTTGTGTGGTTGCAGCTGGTATTATACAAGTGAAATGACTTGGAGCTAGAATTATACTGGTTACTATTAGCAACACAGACACCACATTTTATTAATT
This sequence comes from Rana temporaria, assembly GCF_905171775.1. Lineage (NCBI taxonomy): Eukaryota > Metazoa > Chordata > Amphibia > Anura > Ranidae > Rana > Rana temporaria. Next base: position 93,848,499 of record NC_053489.1, on the reverse strand, counting down.
TGAATAAAACTGCTTCCGTTAAGTTGGTCTTTTACAACAACCATGTCTATGGAAAACGTTATGTTTTTATTTATTGCATTAGTATGAGTTTTGATAGAGGGTCCCTCAGAAGTATAGTTGTCTTATTTCTTGTACTAATACAGTACTAACATATCCAACAGCAGTGTACAATGTACACAGAATCATCAACAGCAGTTGGCACATCACTTGGCAGAGGCAGTGGCATGACACCAATTTTTTTTTTTTTTTTAGCGGCCTGTAAGGGTGGGATTCTTCCCCCTGACATCCAATGGAAGGATAAATTGGTTTTAGCAGGGATAACCCAAGATCTAAAAATAATTTCAAGGTTTCATCCAGAGCAGCCTTTCTCAACCAGGGCTCACTAAATACCTAGGATTCCTCTAGATCAGGGATTTACAATTAGCGGACCTCCAGCTGTTGCAGAACTACAATTCCCATGAGGCGTAGCAAGACTCTGACAGCCACAAGCATGACACCCAGAGGCAGAGGCATGATGGGACTTGTAGTTTTGTAACAGCTGGAGGTCCGCTAATTGCCTATACCTGCTCTAGAGGTTTCTTGAGCAATTACTGCCTCTTAGATAAGTTAATATTGATGCCAATGATCTTTTTAGCTGTCTGTAAGGGGGGGGGGGGCATTTGTCCCATCACTAAAAGTGAAAGGTGCATTCTTCCCACTGACCATCATGATAATGTACCATGAGCTGTATAGTTATTATTAACAAAGGGTTGAGGCTTCCCATCTTTGCATAGCAGAGTTGGGAAATTGTTCCAAATAATCAGCTACAAGCATGACATAACACCTGGAAATAAAGCCTTTAGAGGAAGAAGAGCAGCACATCATGTTAAATACCGGTGCAAAAATGTATTTTAATGCCGAGTACACACGATCCGTCAAACCGATGAGAACGGTCTGATGGACCGTTTTCATCGGACCAAACCGATCGTGTGTGGGCCCCATCGGTTATTTATCCATCGGTTAAAAAAATTCAATCTTGTTTTAAATTTAACTGATGGATACCTAACCGATAGAAAAAAAACGATTGTTTGTAGGCACGTCCATCGGTTAAAAATCCGCGCATGCTCAGAATCAAGTCGACGCATGCTTGGAAGCACGTCGTTGTGCAAGCACGAGTGCCCCCATGGGAAGCCGCTTTCAATGGGGGCACTGGACACAGTGGAGGGGCCAGGAGCGCTAGCGGGGAACCCAAAATTAGGAAGTTCGCGGCCGCTCTGTGCAATGGTAAGTATAGACATGTTTGGTCTTTTATTACTTTTATTTTTTTATTTACCTTTACCATAACTTTAATAAACGTTACATTTATTTTACAATGTGGCAGTTTTAAATCTGTACATTGCTGTATAATTGGTTATAATTGGCAATATTGTATAGGGCTGGCAAGATTTCAGTAGCTGTGTTATACATTTTGAAGATGCATTTCTCCACAATCCCTACAGCTACAGAGGTCAGGTCTGGTTTTAGAGTCCTTTTACTGCTTATTCAAAATATGAAAATGCATTAACCACTTGACAACCGGGCCTATTTTGGCACTTCTCTCCTTCATGTAAAAATCTCAATTTGTTTGCTAGAAAATTAATCAGAACCCGCAAACATTATATATATTTTTTTAGCAGACACCATAGGGAATAAAATGGTGGTCATTGCAACTTTTTTCCTTGCACAGTATTTGCGCAATAATATTTCAAACGCCTTTTTTTGGGGAATAAAACAGTTTTATGAATTAAAAAATAACAAAACAGTAAAGTTAGCCCAATTTTTTAGCCCAAAATTCACGATCACATGCCAACAGCCGCAATTGCGGCTTTGTTTACTTCCGGGTACCGGGCGTGACGTCATAACGTCACGACCGGGTCTCCGACGGTCATAGAGATGACTGGTGACCATCTGGTCACCAGTCATCTCTATGCTTCCCAGGCAGCGCCAGCCGATTCGTTCTCCGGGCCCCCGATAGCACAGGAGAGCCCGGGGAAGCACCGGATGGCGGCGGCATGGGGGGGGCGTCCCATCCCGCCGCCTATAAGAACGATCAAGCGGTGGAACTGCTGCTTTGATCATTCTTATCGTGCACAGAATCGGCGGCTGAAGACGGTGATATCTGAATGATCCCTGTAGCTGCAGGCATCATTCAGATATCACCACACAAAGTCGAGGACGTTAAATAACGGCCTTCGGTTGTTAAGTGGTTAATGTGCATAATCTGCCCACTGATGTATTAAAAGGGTCTACAGCAATCTTGGCAACTTGTGCATGCCACAGCAAGCCAAAAAATAAGGTGCATGGATGTGTTGGATTCAAAGTCAGAAGAGGTTTCCCTGAATAATATGATATAAGGTGTATTGCAATATAGACATATTACCTAAGGTTCCTGCGCATTATAAGCTATTCAGTGAAACCTATGATGACAGTAGCAGATGGCCTATTTTTGCCCACATCTGGTTTTGTTCTTCATGCACTACGAATGGCTTCTGTTGATGCCATCAGACATATTTTCCATTGTCCAGTCAGCTTTTTAATATGTATTCCTTGTGCGATGCCACGCAATCCTATTCTATGATTTGCAGTACATGATTAGAGTACCTGACACTAGTCTCTGTTAAAATAGCTTTAAGAATCCGTTTATAATCCTGAGTATGAAGAGAACAATGTTTCTGGTATATTATATAGTATAAAAGTTTATTTTATGTGAATTCCAAAACAGCATTGGTGAACCTGTGATGCAGATGCTGCACATAAATATAGTGCATTGAAAAAACATAGAACTTTATGTAGCGATACCCCCGCAGGAGCCGCTGATTTGTTATTGGGATCGGCATATTGAGTTACCTTAATGTGGCGTATGGGTGCAGTTGGAGAACAAAGCAGTGAGCGAAGGTCCAGACAGTGAATAAAGGGTTTTCCAATGCTTTATTTCCTGGCCAACTCGGCCACCATCAACTTCACATAGGAAGAAAGGGTTGGTGAGGAGAAAGGGAGAACCTTGCGATATCAGGCTTGGATATGAACCGAGCAGTTCTGCTCTCAGTAGTATGAACTTGTGATTCGTTGCCACTCTTTCTGAGTGGGTGAAGTGGGTGAAGTGCCCCCGGACAGACCCCTCTCACAAGCCTGACAGCCGAGGTGTCACTTTGTATTTTGCTGGGAGGAACAGATCTCTCTCACAGACCTGGCTCTAGGGCATCTTGCCATAGGCCAATTACTTTAGGTGAGCTAGATGGATAAATGGAGCGAATCCTCCCAGTAAGTTTTAGCATAGGTCACCAGATGACAGCAAAGCATACCTGTCAACATTCCGGTCACCAGATCCCCGATTGGTTCGTTCAAGCCCTGTTGGACAACCTGCCTCCGGTTTCCCCTCAAGCCGACCCCCCAACCGAACGGCACCCAGCCTGGGATCCTTTCAATAGAACCGGGGACCCAGTAAGTCACTGGAGTCCCCTTTTACTTCCGGATGAGGTTCTGTGTAGCCTGCAATTCTGGCCTGGTGGGCCGCGCTGGCAGGGTCCATGGATGCGCGCACCCTGATGGTGGATGCCGCACCTGGAACTGGGACCCCGCAAAACTTGCCTAGCACATGACACAGATATACCCTCCCCCAGCATGTCCCGCGAGGGAAAAGCTCCTCTATTTGGCTGCTGGGGAAAGTTGCTCTGCCAGAACCCCTCTTGTGCCAACTGCTGGCCAGGGATGGTATTGCATCTCTGGAGCACAGACTGACCCAGTGGACGTTTCTGGAGTGACAGAAGTCCAAATTTAGCAAATTGTGAATGGGAGCAAAATAACTCTCCCATTCCCCACTAACTTTAGCGTAGTGCCCATACTGAAAGTAAGGGGGCGCTACATTTATATACATTTTTTTTTTAGTTTTTGATAGAATAGGTAAGGATAAATGCCCTTTCAGTTATTTGTTTGCTCAAACCATACAAATACAGAAAGGAGCGCAGGCCAAAACAGGATAAAAGAGTCCAAAGATAATTTTACTTGGTAACGCAAAGTCATAAAAAAATGAATGAGTTAATTTCCTCCTGGCAGGTTCAATGTGGGGTAGAGCTTGGCTAAAAGGGTCTTTTTGCTGGCTGGTGATAAGACAGAAGCTAGGGGGAGAGATGACCTAGAGGTCTGCACCTTTATTCTTCGCTACCCCTGGGAAGGAACCCCAACTACTGGGCACACTAAGGCCCCGTACACACGGCCAAGAAACTCGACGAGCAAAACACATCGTTTTGCTCGTCGAGTTCCTTGTGAAGCCGCCGAGGATCTCGGCGAGCCAAGTTTCCCCGTTGACTAACGAGGAAATAGAGAACATGTTCTCTATTTGGCCCGACGAGATCCTCGTCGGTTTCCTCAGCCGAAAGTGTACACACGGCCGGGTTTCTCGGCAGAATATAGCTCCGATCGAGTTTCTGGCTGAATTCTGCAGAGAAACTCGGTCGTGTGTACGGGGCCTGAGGTACACTGCTACTCAACTGATGCCTGCTAATTGAAGAATTAATATTCTCATGGCCTTGTGTCAAAAACGAATATGATAATACTCAACTGAACCAGGCTTCTGGTTGCTTCATGTGTCTGAAGTGGATTTTCAGTATACTTGCAGTGGTGAAGTGAGGTAGCACACCGTTAAGCTATACTAGATTGTGCATCTCATGAGAGAAGTAGGATCCCGGTGTAACCAACTGCATGAAAACCTTATCAGGTTAGGGAATGATGGTGGATAGGGAAGCAAGAGCCTGTCCTGGAACCATGTGGAAGTTATCAGGTCTGGTGTTCCCAGCCACAGGAACAATGTGTCAAGGGAGACCAGGAGTATGGTGAGTGTTTGCATCGGGTGCACCTTCTCTTAGGCACACCATACTGTATGTGCAGGTGTAAGGGGGTAAAGAGTTCTTAGAGGGCTGTGGGCTGTGAACATGGGCAGTATAGGCCTTGAACGAGCCATGATACAGGTAGTCTCAGGAGGAGAACATATGTGTAGCACCCTCCTAGTTAGGTTGCTAGAAAGGTCAGGTACATTTTTTTTTTTTGCCACCTCTGTAGTCAGTGGATCAGTGTGTTAAAGAGAAGTGTGTCCTCATATTACTGCACAGGTTTTTTTGGAGTAAGGGCGCAAAAAAACTACTGACACCAATCTTATCCCTACTGAGGCCCCGTACACACGACCGAGTTTCTCGGCAGAATTCAGCCAGAAACTCGGTTCAGAGCTGAATTCTGCCGAGAAACCCGGCCGTGTGTACACTTTCGGCCGAGAAAACCGACGAGGACCTCGGCGAGGAAATAGAGAACATGTTCTCTATTTCCTCGTTGTTCTATGGGAGAACTCGGCCCGCCGAGCTCCTCGGCGGCTCCAGGACTGAACACGCCGAGGAACTCGATGTGTTTGGCACGTCGAGTTCCTTGGCCGTGTGTACGGGGCCTAACACCGTCTACTGCTCTACTGCACATGTGTTTGAGCTTTGGGGTGCACACCCTAATGCAATAGGCTGTGCACACCTATGATGCTAGTTTATGAGTTGGCTATCTTAGCTGAACAAGCAGCGAGGCTAATTCAAGTACAAAGCTTCAAATAGAGGACAATTTATTATTTTTTAAATGCAATACGATAACAAAATGATGGGAAAGTAAGCGCTTAAAATGTGAAATTCATTTTTTTTCATCTCTTCTAGTTCTTGATCTCCTGTCACCAGCAGTCCAGCGACAGGTCACAAATTACCTTCAGCAGGCACTCAACAATCCCTCCATGAATGAAGTGTATGTACTGTCCACGTTTAAACTACAGCCCAAGTCTACAGTCACTCTCTTTGGCTTGTACTCTACTAAGGAGAACAGCAGGTACTTTGAATTCACAGTAATGGGACGTTTAAACAAAGGTAAGTCCGTAGAAGATGAATTTGGTCCAATTTACTATTCCAGAAATAAATTTATTTTTAGGCTAGGTCCACAGCTCTGCGGGTGGGGAGCACATGCAAAATCACTCGTGTTACTGACATAAGAAAAACGTGTTGCACTTTAGCAGATGTATGAGGGTGCCATTACTTCTTAATAGCACTCCCACACATCATCAACCACGGAATGATTTTACATGCACTAAAGCGCATCACCATGCCATTTTGCAGGAAGGGAAGCTCATTAAAATGACTGGGCTGCTCTACCTGTAACATGTCCATGAAAACATGTCACCTGACAAAAATTTATTTTCCTGGGAATTGATCCAGGAGGCATTAAGTTGCATGTAAAGCCAAAACTTTTTTTTGTAGTTTCGTATACAGTGAGGAAGTGTTAAAACCCCTCTCAGGCTTTTATTGTTGTCCACTTTGAGAAGACTCACTGCTCTGTTTGTACTTGTATACAGGTAAACTTTGCTTGTCAATAAAGAAAGAGATGGGAAATCCAACATTTTAGACCAGGTGCACACCAGTGCAGTGCTGAGACAGACATAGTATTACGTGTTAAGTTATGACAGCACATTCATTTGGAATGGGCTGCCAACACACGCCACTGCGCCAGTACACAGGAAGCTGCTCCTGAATCTTTATTTTTTTGGGAATGCAGCATGTTACAAGACAGGAGCGTTGCTTTACACTCCATTCACACCTAGGCGACAAAACGCCTGAAGCATGACGCTCGTGCCGCTGGAGGGGAGAATTTCCATTGATGTCTATGAGATGGTTCACATCTCATAAACGCCGTACGCCTGCCGACAGAAAACAAGTCCCGGAGCCTTTTTTTCAGGCGGCATTGGCGTTCGGCCATAGACATGAATGTTAATTCTTTGTAGAAAAAAAAAAAAAAGGAAACTAATCGCGGCAAAATACGCCGCGTATGCGGCGTTACAATGTGAATGCAGGCTAAGCATAATAAGTGCCTTAAATAAGTGCCTTGGGGAGGGGGGCATTCGCTAGTGTAGCTAAAGACTAGTGTAGTAGATGGCGTATGCTCTGGTGGGCTTGTGTTTTTTAAAAGACAGCACTGCTTTCCAGCACAATCATTCACAACACATACCTCTAGTTACTCCTTAGATTCAAACTTTCGGGTTGTTGCTGCTGCTGGGTGGATATGTGCTCAGTAGCCCTTTATTTTCAATAAAAAAGAAGAATTCAGAGGATACACAGGGCTTCACAATTCAATGGCGCAGCAATGGTCAAACTGGCAGCTGTCAGAGGAGGAAGAGGCAAGGGATTTGCAGGCTCTGTGCGCCATCAGTCCTCTGTGCGCCATCAGTCAGAGCTAATCATACATCTCCTTTATCCAGTGTGTACAGATAGCAGGGGGAGCGGGCAGGCTGCCTGACCACACTGTTTAGGCCGGCCATAGATACACAGTCAGTGTTGATGGGGAAGTCCCTCCAGCAGAGGTATTGTGTTCTCCTGGCCAGGGGGGGGGCAGAAGGAGCTGTCCCTGCTGGGAGAACACACAGTGATTATTACTAGTGGCTAAATCCGGCCATAGATGGTGCGATTTTCTGTCCTGCAATCGTGGGTTGCACAACAGAAACTCACTCAATTCCCCAATCAACATAGTCAGTGGTGATGGGGGATCCCCTCACGTGGAGCTATTGTGTTCTCCTGGCCAGGAAGGGGGGGGGTGTGATTCAATCTGTCTGTGGCTGGCTTTAGCAATCTGTCCTCAGATTGCAATGGCACCAAGTGTCAAGCCTCGTACACACGACTGAGGAACTCGACGGGCGAAACACATTGTTTTCCTCGTCGAGTTCCTTGTTAGGCTGTCGAGGAACTCGACAAGGCAAGTTTCTCCATTCCCGTTGAGGAAAAAGAAGACATGCTCTCTTTTTGGCTCGACGGGATCCTCGACAGTTTCCTCGTCGAAAAATGTACACACGACCGGTTTCCTCGGCAAAAAAAAAATCACAGCAAGTTTCTTGCTGGTTTTTGCCGAGAAACTCAGTCGTGTGTATTAGGCCTTATTGAACTAAGGGTTTTAGAATTATTTTCACACTTCTTCTTTAAAGCCCCCTATATTAAATTAAAACCCAGAGCACAAATGTTGAGAAAGAAATGTAACTTTTTTGTATAACATGGTTTTCTTTTGTTCATATCTTTGTCTCTTCTTCATTATCTTGGTTTAGCTTCTCTCCGATACCTCAAGAGTGATGGCAGATTGAACTCTGTCATCTTCAATAACATTGAGCTTGCCGATGGCAAGCAGCACTCACTTCTACTGCACCTCAGTGGTCTGCATCGAGGACCCAGCGCTGCTGAACTCTACCTGGACTGTATACAAGTGGATGCTATTAAAGACTTGCCTCGACCACTGACAGGGCTAAACTTGAACACAGGATCTGTGCAGCTGAAGACCCTACAGAAGAAAGGACAGGCAAGATTTTTTTGCTTCTCTGAGATATATAATACGTTTACAAAAATGGATACGTAGACTAGTGGGATATTATAGGTAAAGATATCGGTGGAGAATGAAAAAAAGAGAGTACAAAGTAAAATATAAAGCAGCTATGACCAGTTTAAGTTTGCTTGTGATTTTTTAGCAAACAAGTGAACTCCATAGGGGAAGAGTAACCAAGGTAGAAACTGTCCCTGTAGGATGGAGCAGTGCTTCTCAAGGTGTGTGTGTGTGGGGGGGGGGGGGGGCTGTGATACTGTAGCTTGTCCCTGTTGAACTTGCTGAATTTTGATCCATCTATGGAAAGCCTAACTTCCTAACTGAAGTCAAATCTCAGGCAATATTATCAACTTTTCAAAACTAGCTTATGTAAACTACAAAGCAACACCCCTCTATGTAATAGAGAAAAAGAAAGGGAGAGCTGGTTGTAGTTAAAATAAGAAGAGCAACTTAGGATGACATTGCTTTCCTTCATATATACAGTACAGTGAGTGAGCGTTGTCATCAGGGGTGGGACGCCCATTAGGAGCGCATGGGGCACCGACCCCCTATCTATGCATCTGGCCCCTAATCTACAATCGGAACGCTGGATCCATGGATTCTGAAAGGAGGGGGGGTTTTGGAAGCACGTGATTAGAGCCAGAGGCTCTAATACGCTTCAAAAATAGGGTGGGCTTGGGAGCAATAGCTGCGCCCCGAGCCCATCCAGTTGTGTGACAATAGCGAGTGAATATTCACTATTTTCACATTGAATCTCCTCCCCCCCAATCAGGAAATGGGTTATGATTGGCCAAAACGACAAGCTATCCTATTGAACCCTAACGAGGAGGAGGGAGGAGACATGGATGCCACCAGAGGATGATGCAGGGGACCAAGCCACTGCCCGGAGGGAATCGCTGCCTGGGGATAAATGTGGGGCTCATCGACCAACTGGGGGGGTGCTGGTGACTCGACCCTAATGACAGGGGGGGTGGTTGTGAGTGCACTGTCTGCCGCCCCCAATATACCACCAGCCACCACTGGTTGTCATCCTAGGGCAGGAAGTGTGTTACTCTCAGGATCACCAGGTGAAAATACAGGATAAAAAAAAGCCTAATAACATTTAACTAATTCAGGCACTACATCCAAAGCCTTACACACCCACTGGCATGCTAGAAAACCAGCATCCAACCAACATCCGATCAGTGCTGGCAGCCAATGTGTTCTGGTGGGGGTGTTATGTCAGAACACAAAGGCACATCGGGGGAGATCGTCACACCAACCTGCTGGGTTGAACGGAAAAAAAAACTTCTAGCGTGTACCAAACTTTAAGCGGAACTTTACCCATAACAACTTAATAAAAATAATGTTCTTTAACAAGAAACACACATTCCACATTATTAATAATGCTACCAAAATTACTGTGTGCTGTAAATTGCCTCCAGCATTGTTACTGTTACTTCTTGCTGTGGGCTGCTATTTTGCAGAAGCCCAAAGCCCCAGCAGTAAATCATAAAGCAGAATTAAACCCATCAATTTACCGGTTTCAAAAAACAGTTACATTCCTGGAATGCTGGAAATGCAAACACAACAATGCAAACACATTTGATTGTGTCTTCAACCAAACTGTCAAATGGCCGGTGTCATAACTGATCACGTGCAGTGCCATGGCAATATATACAGTACATCTCTGTGATACATGCACATTTCCACACGTTTCCTCATCCTCATCCACCAAAAATACCTGTTGATATGCCAGAAAGACACTCGGCTCCTAATTTTCTCTTGGGGAATGACACCAAATGCCTTATAATGGATTGAAATTGCAAGAATTAAGACAATCGCAATTGTCAGTTAAAGTAACGCAGTGCCGTATCGCAAAAAATGGCCTGGTCATTAAGGGTGGTTAAAACCTTTCCGGGGTTAAAGTGGTTAAGGACCCGCAATATATTACATTTTCGTTTACTGGGTTTTTATACGTTTTAAAAAACTTCCAGGAAAAGGTGATTATATATCAGGAAAGTCTCTGGAGTTTGATGCAGAGATTGTTAACATTGTTGCTATTTTATATAATCTGTTCAGCAAGATAGCCATTGTGAAGAAGAAAATTCCCTAGGTTTTCATCTCACAACACTGATGACCACAAAGAGAAGAATTAGGTGCTCAATATTTTAAAGAATGTGACCAATTGATTAGTACCTTCAAACAATCTATGTATAGAAATGCCACGTTGAATTAAGTGAATCCAGAAGAAAAAAAATCATTGAGCACAACACAGGAGGGCATGCTCCTGAGATTTTGGATAATAACTACATTCAGGATCCTGCGGTGGGATTGAGTGATGGGGGAGGGAACTGGGAAATTTACATGCAAGGTCCACTTTCGGGTACCCATACAGCCACGTTGTCTTATCTGATGTGCATGGAAGTAAAATTATTCCAAAATTAATAAAATTGCCAGGCTGGGTGCTGGTTAAATGATGTTTTGTTAGTCTCTTCTGGTCGTACCATACAATAATCTTTTTTTTTTTTCAGGATTCTATGGATGAACTGAAGTTGGTCATGGGAGGTTCACTGACACAAGTAGCATCAATACAGGAATGTTTCATGCAGCAGAGTGAACCCGGACAATATGCAGGTGGGTCTTAGTGTAATTACTGTATTTCTATATTCACAGACCTAAAGGGAAGCTATAATGATTTTTGATTTAACCACTTTTGAATTTTTGTTTATGTGTATAAGCTTTTAAACTGAGGTTTTATATATCTTTTTTTACTTTTTTATATTAAATTTATTTTACACATAATTATCTAATAAACATTCAAACAGAGCAGGTGTTCCGTCAGATTAGGCGACCCGTCAAGTTGTAACAGAAGTGACGTTCCATCATGGTCATCTTGGTACACCCCGCACTCGTCCGCAGTAAACCTACAGTCTGAAGTCCCCAAGTGGACATCTTTTTACATCCAATGGAATGTTGCATTCCACACTTATTTTTACCACTAAACTAAGCTTATATCATGAAATATAGTATTTAGAAATCCACGACACTGTTCTAAAGTTGATTAAAGTTAAAAGCAGCGGTCTTCTGTCAGATTAGCAAACGGGTGGAATTTCGAAACTGAGCATGCGCAGTACGTCCGGTGCGGGAGAGCGCCTAATTTAAATGGTAGACGCCCCATTTGAATTGGGCGGGCTTGCGCCGGACGTGTTTACGATACACCGCCGCAAGTTTACAGGTAAGTGCTTTGTGGATCAGGCACTTACACTGAAAACTTGCGGCAGTGTAACGTAAACGGGTTACGTTGCGCCGCCGCAAATGTACGAGAATCTGGCCCTATGTTCTTATGTCTTTTATTTTACAAACTGCATTTTTCATAATTATTTTTATTTGCAGGTGATGTCAGCAGGCAGCTTTTAGGGCAAATTTCACAGCTCAACCAACTACTGGGAGAACTCAGAGATGTCATGAGACAACAGGTGAGTGGAACATTCAATAATATTCATCTTTGACTTTACTGCTGATAGTTTATAACATTGTAACTTAGCAGATGATAATATTAAATATGTTTGGCTCTCTTCCTCCTCATTGGCTCAGACACAGCAGAGGGAGCCATTGGCTTTCGCTTATGTCAATCACAACCAGTGAGGCAGGGCCGAGTCACACTCTGTGGGCCAGATCCACGAAGCGCGGTGCTTCTCTCCGCCCGGCGTAGTGTATCTCAGATACACTACGCCGCCGTAACTTACTTTTTTTTTTTGTATCCTCAAAGATTTCCCGCTGTAAGTTACGGCGGCGTAGTGTAACTTAGGCGGTGTAAGGGCACGCAATTCAAATATATGTGATGGGGGCGTGTTTTATGTTAATACGTTGTGATTGACGTTTTTTTTAATGGCGCATGCGCCGTCCGTGGGGGTATCCCAGTCCGCATGCTCGAAATTAAACCGGAACAAGCCAATGCTTACGACAGTGACGTCATTCTACGCAAAGCCCTATTCGCGAACGACTTACGCAAACGACGTAACATTTTCAAAATTCGAGGCGGGAACAACGGACATACTTAACATTGAGTACGCCTCATATAGCAGGGGTAACTATACGCCGGAAAAAGCCGAACGCAAACGATGTAAAAAAATGCGCCGGCCGGACGTACGTTCGTGGATCGCCGTATCTAGCTAATTTGCATTCTCGACGCGGAATTCGACGGAAATGCCACCTAAGGCCATCGTAAATATGCACCTACGATCCGATGGCCTACTAAAACGTAGGCCTGTCGGATCGATCCCTCATTCCGTCGTATCTTGTTTTGTGGATACAAAACAAAGATACGACGCGGGAACTTTGAAATTACGCGGCGTATCAATAGATACACCGCCGTAATTCGTTTGTGGATCTGGCCCTGTGTGTCTATGGACACACAGAGCCGGTTTGGAAGCGAGCACACATGGTTTGCTATGGGGGGGCACTTGGTGGGGGGGGGAGCCAGGAGCGCAGGGGGAGGACCCCCAGAAGAGGAGGATCAGGGCTGCTGTGGGCAAAACTATTGCACAGAGCAGGAAATTATAACATGTTTGTTATATAAAAAAAAATTGCCCCTTTACAATCACTTTAACTTTTTCATTATCTTTTCAATTAAAATAACTTTCCAGCTTTGTAGTTACCGTATATACTAGTGCAGAACGGGGAAAAAAACTATGTGACTCTTTGGATGCTTTCAGTCTGGCCATTCTCTGATTGATAAACAACCTTCTCTCAGAGAAAAGTCTGTAAAATATACCTAGACTGATATAGGAGACTGTCAGATGTGTAGGCACAATAAGCTACTCTTTTGCCAATATCTGTCCAGACTGCTCAATAAACAGAAGAGCATGCAAGTTTATGTCTGTTGAAACTGCAAGAGGAGGTCCTTGTCACAATAGCTATAAGGAAAGGTATTCTTACCTATCAGTTCAAGGGCTTGCTGTGCAGAATAATTCTCCTGGATTATTGCAAGTACTACAGACACAAGGGCAGTTTTTCAGTTCAGTATAAACTTCCTGCATTGGTTGATTTTCTGTCTCTTGTTTTTTTCCTGGCTAATATTAAATTTGTATTTCTTTGCCTTCCCCAGGTGAAGGAAACCATGTTTTTGAGGAACACTGTCTCAGAATGCCAAGCTTGCGGTTAGTTCTTTGAAAAAACCAAATTCTGACCATTTTTCATATCATATACTGTTCAAGTACTAAAAAATATATACAATAATTATTTTCTCATGTGCTAACCCTATCATGTGTTATATAATCTGTACCTATCATCAGTGGCAGCCTGTCCTTTAAGAGGCGCACGGATGCCGCCCCCCCATCCATGCGTCGGATGCATGGATTCCAATGGTTTTTTTTTTTAGGCACGTGATTAGAGCCAGAGGCTCTAATAGGCTTCAAAATAGGGTGGGCTTGGGGGGCAGAGCACTGCGTCCAAAGTGCACCCAGTTGTGTGACACTAGCAAATTAATATTCGCTAGTGTCACACTAATTCTTCTCCTGATTGGCCCAAAGAAGAAGCTATGCTGGCTGTGGAAGGTGGAGGGAGGAGACACATGGGAAGCTAGCTGGCCACCCGTCTGTCGCACAGAGGGAAGCCTGAGGAGAAGCTACTGGGAGGAGGAGGGAGGAGACAAGACGCAGGGGAAGCCGGTCACCCGAAGCTCCCCACAAAAGAAATACCACCGGCCGCCACTGCCTATCATGATACTTATCAATATCACTGTACCAGAAACCAAGACAGATTCAAATGCTGGGTTCAGGCAGATGAAACGTAATCATGTCTTGTTTGCAGAATTTGGGTTGAAAAAGCAAAACAAGTGTTGTCAAAAAGATAACTGTTGGTGGCTAAAAAAAATATTTAAATGATGCTAACTTTTTGAGCTTTAAATCTTCTTTTTAAGAAATTATAAAATTACATCTTTCATAATATATGGAAATAGCCACAAACAGGCGTCACCTTTACAACAATTTTTCCGGTGTATTTGTGTATTTACTCCTGCTTCATGGTGCATCATTCTTTTTTCTTTTTTTTTTTGGAGCTAGAATGTAGGTCAAAATTAACACAAATGTAGCAAGAACAAGCCCCGTGCCTATATGGATCAATAATTCAAACCAGAACTTCAAATAACTTAGTAATACCCTTTACTAAATACCGGGGGAATCCCTAGTATCTTACAATGACAGACTATAACAGCCACAGAGAGGAGACATACTGAGTAAAATAATCAAGTTTTTAATATTTTGTTTAGGGGAAATTAACCCCAAAACAAGAGGGGGAAAAATACCTAATTTGAAAATACAAGCTATAAAATCAGTGCATATGGTTGGAAAAATCTATACAATTCATACAGTAATTTTGATGTGCTGTTGTCTGTACGGTCAATGTTTTGCCACTAATGTGTCTAAACGTAATCAAAAATTCCTTGATCCCAGCCAAAAGGCCCGGCCCTAGAGGCAGGTGTGAAAAAAGTGTGTATGGTGCAGTGACCAAAGTGCCTGAAAACTCCAGATAAGTTCCCCCACCTGGGAGAATCAAGGTGACCCTGGCCGAGCCATACCTGGGGCACATACACCACAGTCTTCTCTCACAGCTCGGCCTTGGGCCAGACCAGTGCTGCCCCATCCCTACCAGGAGGCATCAGATTTTAGACAGCTTAGGGAAAGCCTTGCCTATAACTAGTGTGATGGTGAGACTCTGTGCTATATGAAAGATTGCTAGTTTACGCCAGATTTTGGAGAGAAAGACACATTAATTGCACAGCTGTGTCTTGGGCTTTTTAGTTCTGACCTGACATGGCTCAGAGCCCCACCCAACAGACAGGAAGTCTGTTCCTGGGAATCAGGTGGATTCCCAATCCCTCTGAGAGGAGTCAGAGACGCTGCATGTGTGCAGCTAGAGCATGCATATCTGCAGGAGGCAGATGTCGTTTGATGTTTGAGCAGCAAGACGCTTATCAGGAGAAAGCTAGGTTTGAGCTTATTCCTAGGAAACTGTTTGTTCTGAGGAACAGAACGTAGGCCTAGGCTAAAGGCCTGAAACAGCCGGATGGCAAGTATGGAAGCCAGGAGGCTAAACTGTTGGTTATACAAGATGCAGAAATACTGTTGTGTTTGTGAACTTTTGTGCTTTTAAATAAAAGTGGGCTACCAGGCCCTCAAAAACTCAGATCTGGACTGGTGTACTCACTGAAATACGCACCTACCGTTGGAGTCTGATCACCCCAATCTTACACTAGGGACAAGTCTTTTACAAGGTCAGATTCAACCCAGGAGGAAAAAGGCCCTCCCACACATCACCATTTCTTACCAATTACATCAGAACGAATACTCGCCAGCGCCCCCACTCTACAAGAGGCACTAGCCTGTCTAACGATGAGCAGAATTTGAGAAAATCGAGATTTCATAAAAAAAGAAAATGTTGTAAAAATATGCCAATTTTTTAAAATGTATTAAGTCACTGGCATAGGCAAAATGAAGGTGGGTTTT
The DNA here is from genome assembly GCF_905171775.1 of Rana temporaria. Taxonomy (NCBI): domain Eukaryota; kingdom Metazoa; phylum Chordata; class Amphibia; order Anura; family Ranidae; genus Rana; species Rana temporaria. The sequence continues at coordinate 93,832,624 of NC_053489.1, read as the reverse complement.
GATGTTTTGTCAGGCCTTGTACACACAACCGAGTTTCTCGGCAAAAACCAGCAAGAAACTTGCTGGGAGATATTTTTTTGCCGAGGAAACCGGTCGTGTGTACATTTTCTTCGAGGAAACTGTCAAGAAACTCAACGAGCCAAAAAGAGAGCAAGTTCTCTATTTCCTCGACGAGTACTCGTAGTCCACCTGTGGATGGAAACAGACAACAGAAGACAGAACCCAAGAACATTGACCTGAAGTGTGCCAAGGTCACCTGGACGGTATGCCTGAAAGGGGGCATACCCAAGAATGAATGAAATGAAGTATAATGAAATGAAAAAACGTCAACGGAGGAGGAGGTGAAAGGAGGGCAGGCTTTATATGGCCTGACTACTCCTACAAACACAGGCTGACCTGCGGTCAGCCTTTCACTTGTCGAGTTCCTCGACAGCCTAACAAGGAACTTGACGAGGAAAACGATGTGTTCGCCCGTTGAGTTCCTCGGTCGTGTGTACGAGGCTTAAGAGTGCAATGTGCTTTACATAATTCCCAAACATTAGGAAAGCTCCTTTCAACAATTTTGGATCTGTTTTGTATAAAAAAAATCACCTCTTATTATTTTTTTAAATACAAAAAACTAAAAAGTCGATATTTTTCAAGACATTTTTGTGCAAGCATCTCAAAGGGTGAAAATGAAAATTTAATCTTTGGTGAAATTGGTAATTTCATGACAAAATTAATTTTACCAAAATCCCCCACACATTTCTAACACTGACACATGTTATAAATAACCAACTAACTGCTACATTTGCAAGATAGCGTGTTCTGTTAAAAAAAACAGCAGATTCACTGGCTGGATCACCAGCTCAAAATAAAGGAATAGAAAGCCTAAAAAAGAAAAATAATGCAGTTATCTCATCTAAGAATTGGTAAGCTGCAATATAATGCTTTCTTTTGAGTCAAATACCTGTTTAAGATTTAGTGACTCTAGACAGATACAATCCCTGTAATGTTCCTTGAATTCTGTACATACATTGTAATGTAATACTTGATCATATTTGTATTCTGTCTCAGTTTCCTTCTCCTGAAGATCCATTTGTTGCTCCAGAAGCAACAAGTTACATAATTTTTTTGCGGACATCTTTCCCTGTTTCTTCTGCATTCCATTACCTATAGTTAACCTACTTAAATGGGTTGTAAAGGTTCATCTTTTATTTTCTAAATTGGTTCCTTTAAGCTAGTGCATTGTTGGTTTACTTACCTTTTCCTTCGATTTCCCTTCTAAATGTTTTTTTTTTCTTTGTTTGAATTTCTCACTTCCTGTTTCTTCTCAGTAAGCTTTCCACCATCATCCGAGCGGTGGAAAGTCATTCAGAACAGCTTACTGAACACCTTACTGAGGAGGAACAGGAAGTGAGAAATTCAGACAAAGAAAACAAAGAAAAAAAACATTTAGAAGGGAAATGGAAGGAAAAGGTAAGTGAACCAACAATGCACTAGCTTAACCACCTAAGGACTGCCTCCTGCACATATACGTCGGCAGAATGGCACGGCTGGGCACATGCACGTACAGATACGTCCTGTGCTAGAACCCAGCCGTGGGTAGCGGGGGCGCATGCACGACCCGGTCTGAAGCTCCGTGACCGGGACCGCGGGACTCGCGGGCCCAATCGCCGCTGGAGTCCCGCGATCAGTCCCCGGAGCTGAAGAACGGGGAGAGCTGTGTGTAAACACAGCTTCCCCGTTCTTCACTGTGGCGGCGTCATCGATCGTGTGATCCCTTTTATAGGGGGACACAATCGATGACGTCACATCTACAGCCACACCACCCTACAGTTGTAAACACACTTAACACACTTAACCCCATCAGCGCCCCCTGTGGTTAACTCCCAAACTGCAATTGTAATTTTCACAGAAAATCATGCATTTAAAATGCATTTGTTGCTGTGAAAATGACAATGGTCCCAAAAATGTGTCAAAATTGTCCGAAGTGTCCGCCATAATGTCGCAGTCATGAAAAAAAATCGCTGATCGCCGCCATTAGTAATAAAAAAAAAAATGCAATAAAACTATCCCCTATTTTGTAGACGCTATAAAAATAGGTAGAAGAATACGTATCGGCCTAAACTGAGGAAAAAAAACGTTTTTTTATATGTTTTTGGGTGATATTTATTATAGCAAAAAGTAAAAAATATTGAATTTTTTTCAAAATTGTCGCTCTATGTTAGTTTATAGCGCAAAAAATTAAAACCGCAGAGGTGATCAAATACCACCAAAATAAAGCTCTATTTGTGGGAAAAAAAGGAAGACAATTTTGTTTGGGAGCCACGTTGCACGACCACGCAATTGTCTGTTAAAGCGACGCAGTGCCGAATCGCAAAACCTGAAAGGGTCCTTTAGCTGCATTTTGGTCCGGGTCTTAAGTGGTTTAAGTAACCTATTTAGAAAATAAAAAACAACACTTTACAACCCCTTTAATTAGGATAGTCAGCAATCAAAGAATTGTAAAAATATTTATTTATATTGGCGAACTGTGAAGAAAAATACTTGTCATGTAAAATATGCAGCCACAGCCCACACTTATGTGCCTAACTATGTTGTTCTAAGGCCAATGAAGCATAAAAGTTTATGAACTGGCACAGCGGTGGATTTAGTGAGGTATTTGGGACCAAGAGCCGGATATGTAATAACTATAGCCAGTTTGGATGCTTTATTCTGGACGGGCTGAAAGAGAATGAGCAGACCACAAAACCCAATGATTCTGTGACTTAACAGAGTATTTAGATCGCCAGTCTGTACCTGTGTATTTATTGTATGAGTTATAAATGAATAGTTTGGTATTTCATTTTGAAACTATTTTATCTATTTTTGTGTTGTACATACAGAATTTAACTTAGAAATCTATTGACTCAAATCTCAATAAAAAGTTTTTGAATTGGTCGACCACTCTTTATGTCATATCATTTAAAATAGTTTGATTTTGTCACACTTCTTGAAAGCACCTTCAGTGCCTTGAAAAAGCATTGGTACCCCTTAAAATTTTCCAGATTTGGTCATGCTACAACCAAAAACGTAAATGTATTTTATTGGGATTTCATGTGATAGACCAACACAAAGTGGCACATAATTGTGAAGTGGAAGAAAAATGATAAATGGGTTTCAATATATTTTACAAATAAATATCTGAAAAGTTTGGCGTGCATTTGTATTCAGCCCCCCTGAGTCAATACTTTGTAGAACCACCTTTCACTGCAATTACAGCTGCAAGTCTTTTTGGGGATGTCTCTGCCAGCTTTGCACATCTAGAGAGTGACATTTTTGCCCATTCTTTGCAAAATAGCTCAAGCTCTGTCAGATTGGATGGAGAGTGTCTGTGAACAGCAATTTTCAAGTCTTGCCACAGATTCTCAATTGGATTTAGGTCTGGACTTTGCTGTTTGTTTACTAAGGTTCTCTAACAAACCTCTGAGGGCTTCACAGAGCAGCTGTATTTATACTGAGATTAAATTACACACAGGTGGACTTTATTTACTAATTAGGAGACTTCTGAAGGCAATTGGTTCCACTAGATTTTAGATAGGGGTATCAGAGTAAAGGGGGCTAAATACAAATGAACGCCACAATTTTCACATATTTATTTGTAAAAAAAATTGAAAACCATTTATCATTTTCCTTCCACTTCACAATTATGTGCCACTTTGTGTTGGCCATTCAAACAAAATCACAATAAAATACATTTAAGTTTTTAGTTGTAACGTGACAAAATTTGAAAAATTTCAAGGGGTGTGAATACTTTTTCAAAGCACTGTATCTCAATAAATTCTGCCCCATGAAATAAAAACGGTACTGTTGCTAAATTTGCACCAATGTCATCATCTTCTATTGTTATGAAACAGAAAACTCTCCAAAGGAACCAGGGACCGGATGAAATCCAATGGTTACTAATGCTCCAAAATTGAGACTATGGGGGTTATTTACGAAAGGCAAATCCACTTTGCACTATAAGTGCACTTGACATTGAACTGAAAGTGCACTTGGAAGTGCAGTCGCTGTAGATCCAAGGGGGACATGCAAGGAAAATAAAAAACAGAATTTTAGCTTGCACAGGATTGGATGATAAAAACAGCAGAGCTTCCCCTCATTTCAGATCTACCCCTCAGATCTACAGTGACTGCACTTCCAGGTGCATTTTCAGTGCAATTTTAAGTGCACTTTGCACGTGTAGGCCTAGATTCATGTAGGGCGGCTTTACGCTGTGCGGGCGTAGCGTATCTTATTTATGCTACGCCGCCGCTACTTGAGAGGCAAGTGCTGTATTCACAAAGCACTTGCGTCCTAAGTTACGGCGGCGTAGCGTAAATCGGCCGGCGTAAGCGTGCGTAATTCAAAGTAGGCAGGTCGTAGGCGTGTTGTATTTAAATTAAGCGTGACCCCATGTGGATGCATGGCCGAACGAATGGCGCATGCGTGCGCATGCTCAGTATCACGTCGTATTTACGCCCAAAGATATGCCGGCTCAATGCCTGTGACGTGAAAGTAACCTACGCACAGCCCCATTCACGTACGACTTACGTAAACGACGTAATAAGATACGCTTTTTACCGACGTACCTTGCATGGGCTGCGCCACCTAGAGACCAGCTTTATCTTTACCCCCGCGTATGTCTTACGTAACTGGCGCAACTAATTGCGACGGGCGTACGTACGTTCGTGAATCGGCGTATCTTGCTCATTTACATATTCGATGCGGAAATTAACGGAAGCGCCACCTAGCGGCCAGCGTAAATATGCACCCCAAGATACGACGGCGTAGGAGACTTACGCCGCTCGTATCTTGGCAAAATCTATGCGTAACTGATTCTGTGAATCAGGCGCATAGATACGACGGCGGCCATTCGGACTTACGACGGCGTATCTGGAGATACGCCGTCGTAAGTCTTTGAGAATCTGGGCAGTTTGCACTTGTTGTGCAAAGTGGCTTGGATTTGCCTTTCATAAATAACCCCCTTTGTGTCCTGGTCTAGGTGATATTTATTTCACATTTTGGTACAGTAAAGGCGAGACTCTGACTGGATAGGACCAGGCGTCCCTTAGCAAAAAAAAAGTAGCTAAAGTGCACCTTTTACAGATGATTATCATGACTGGGTGGGTTGAAACTTCAGGCCAGCTTCAGACATGATTGGACATGATTGGCGGTGCAGTGCTGTACCGTGGCTATGCACCAAGTGCATTTTAATGGATACAAATAAAATAAAATGTTAGTCGGCTGTAATGCACCCCAATGCAGCAGAGCAGTGTGAAAAAGGCCATAAAGTTCATTGGCCCCCCGATACATAATGTAGTAAAAACAAAAAAGAACACTTTAAAATAATAGACTCAATAAAATATGAATCCTTCAAAAATGTATTAGGCGGCGTACACACGGTCTAACATGTCCGCTGAAACTGGTCCGCGGACCAGTTTCCGCAGACATGTCTGACGGTGTGTACGGCCTAGCGGACAGGTTTCCAGTGGACTAAAGTCTCTTAGCATGCTAAGAAACTTGTCCGCTGGAAACATGTCCGTCGGACATGTCCGATGGTTAGTACACCCAATTGGACATGTCCGCTGGTTATGACGTGTAACCAGCGTCCCGAAATCCCGCGCATGCGTCAAATTGATTCGACGCATGCGTGGAAGCATTGCACTTCCGTGTTTGAGAACGTCTGTGTCTTCTACGTCACCGCGTTCTCTGTCCGCGGGGATTTTGGTCTGATGGTGTGTACACACATCAGACCAAAAGCTCCCAGGAGACATGTCCAATGAAAACGGTCCGATGAAAATGGTCCTGTTTTGAAGTTCTAAACCTGCTTTTAACCAAAATAATTTTTCTAATTCAGGCTTAACTCCAGACTACCCTCTTCCAACACAACCTCCTAAGCCAAAACCTACTACACCTCCTAAACCTAGATGTGCCGCAACGTCCTGTTTCCAAGGGGTGAGATGCATCGACACCGAGAGTGGTTTCCAGTGTGGACCCTGTCCAGAGGGCTATACGGGCAACGGCATCATTTGTACTGACACAGATGAGGTATATACCTTTTTACATATATATTTATAATACAAGCACTGTAAAAATAGCAAGCACTAGTGTGCTAAAGTACATGTTTTTTTCTAACTGCCTTAGAACATTAAGACCCCTTTCACACTGAGGCAGTTTTCTGGCGTTTTAGCACTAGAAATAGCGCCTTAAAGCGCCTGAAAACTGCCTCTCATTCATTGCAATGAGTGCTTTTACACCTGGGGCGGTGCGCTTGCGGGATGTTAGAAAAAGTCCCGCAAGCAGCATCTTTGGGGTGGTTTGGAAGTGCTCTATACAGCGCTCCCAATACGCCCCCGCCCATTGCAATGAATAGTGCTTTGGAAGTGCCGCAACACAGGAGTATTTAACCCCTTCTTTGGGGTTAAAATGGCCCCACTAGCAGCCGAAAAGCGCATCTTAAACATCGGTAAAGCAACAGCTAAAACGAGCAATACTTTACCGCTAATGCACGGGCGGCCCCAGTGTAAAAGGGGTCTAAAGTAGGCCTTACAATTCTGCATAAATAAACTTGTGATATATTATGACATGCAGAAAAATTATATTAAAAAAAAGTGCCACCTTTTATCAGTAAAAGCAGTAGATAAATTCCTGGTATGGAGAAGACACCACCACTCCAGTGATCTCCACTGGCTTCTGGGTCCCATGCTGAGCAGCTGGCCTGCTGTATTCTGAACACGGGAGGTCTGATGCTCCTATTGGGAGGCTTTCAGAGATGCTTTTCATGTTCTGAATGAATGCAAAGTGTTTTCTGATTGGAAAAGGTAGAGAGGTTTGGTGGTGATGTCATTCTCTCCATGTCATCCATCAGAGAACTTTCATCCAATACAGATCACAGACGAATGCACAGAGCCAATCAGAGGTGGCTCTGCGCCTTGTGATAGCTGTGATTGGCCTTTCTTCTCACAGCGGAGATACAGTAAGGGAGAAAGGATAAGTAATTTAAAAGAGAAGTATGTTTTTTTTGATGCTGCATCTGTCCCCCGGCGGTCTCTGCACTGAGAACCGAGCCACAGAACACCGCTGATGGCTCGTTTCTCACTCCGACCGATGCTGACTATCAGTGAGCATTGCTTTTGCTTTACTTCTCTGCGCTCATTGGAGAACTGAGCCGCGGTGGGGAGCGGCCGTCTCAGCGGGGAGCTGAGATGCTGAGACTGGCATCAATCAAGGCAGCTGGCAGATCCTGACATGGAAGTCGGGATGACGCGCTGCCTCGACTGATGGCAGTGATGTCAGCGGAGGACGGACTTCAGACCACTCTCTGCCGAAAATGGGTCACAGGGGTGCAAAACAAATTGCACTTCTGTGACCCAGAGGAGAAGCCCAGCCTAAAAAGCTCAGACTGAACTTCTCCGTTAATGTTGTGATTTTTTTTAACAGTTTCACCCCTTTTTCTCCTATGCATCCCCCTACATGCTGTGTCTATGTTACCTGTATACTAACACCTTGACCTCACTTATCCTGCACATTAACTCCTTCATCTCCATCCTCACACTGTATGTTATCTGTACATTAACCCCTTCAACCCCTCCTCCCTCTATGCATGATCTGTACATTAATGATACCCCATATCTAGTGATCTATTATCAAGCTTCACGATTTAACCCCTCAAAACCAGCATGTTTCTTCACTGATTAAAGAAATGAAAAATCCACGCCAAAATTGACTAAATTAAATAAATAAAAAAAACAAAAAACACACTGGGCCGGATTCAGATAGGTTAGCGGATCTTTAGATCCGCGTAACCTATCTGATTTACGATCTGCCGCCGCAAGTTTTTGAGGCGAGTGCTTAATTCAGAAAGCACTTACCTCAAAACTTGCGGCGGCGTATCGTAAATCCCCCGGCGGAATTCAATTTCCGCGGCTAGGGGGAGTGTAGTATTTAAATCAGGCGCGTCTCCGCGCCGATTTAACTGCGCATGCGCCGTCTGCGAATTTTCCCGGCGTTCATTGCTCCCAATGACGTCGCTAGGACGTCATTGGTTTCGGCGTGAGCGTGACTTGCGTCCAGCGCTTTTCTGAATCGACTTACGCAAACAACGTAAAAATTCAAAACTCGACGCGGGAACGATGGCCATACTTAACATAGGATACGCCGCACTTACCCCTGCTATAGCAGGGGTAACTTTCCGCTGGAAAAAGCCGAACGCAAACGACGTAAAAGAAACAGCGCCGGGCGGTCGTTCGTTTCTGAATCGGTGTAAATGCTCATTAGCATATTCGACGCGTAAAAGACACGGAAGCGCCACCTAGCGGCCGGCCTGGAATTGCAGTCTAAGATCCGACGGTGTAAGTCACTTACACCTGTCGGATCTTAGGCATATCTATGCGTAACTGATTCTATGAATCAGTCGCATAGATACGACCGGCCGGCCTTGGAGATACGACGGCGTATCAGGAGATACGCCGTCGTATCTCCTATCTGAATCTGGCCCACTGTGGTGCTGCTCCCCTTAAGTGATGAAGTGTATACTTCTATTTAATAATTGATGTGATTTATAGAGGGCGTTTTTAGTGCAAAATGGTGCACATTGAATTACATAAATACTACAAACCAACAAAGCTGTAGAAATGAGTGAATACTAAAAATGTATCCGTGATTAGATCAAGCTTCATATAAAACATAAATTGTGGTCCCAAAATAAAGTGCTTAAAGTCCAATAATAAAAAACAATCTTGTTGTGACCAGAAGAAATTGACTTCTCCAATCTTGTAATATATATTCCTTCACCAACAGAATATTTGATACGACACCCAAAGAGCACAGGATATAAATTGTGCTTACCAGAACTAGTTGACCTCTTTATTTAAAAAGATAGTCAGATGCGCTTATGCAGGATAATGCCTGCAGACATGTCAATGGACAGGAGCATGTATGATACCTCACCCTCGGAGTATTATGGATAGGACGTAACACAAACAAAATGCTTCCATAGTGCAACACTGTTTTATTTAAAATATAATAAAAAACACCAGCCAAATGGCTACTCGCATAAAAAGTGCCTAAACCCAGCACTGGGGCTGCAGGCTTATCTGGGAATCACTAGCTCTCCCACCTCCATGGTGGCGGCGTAGGGCATAATACACGTGACCAGGTACCGCCGCCGACGTACGTATGTTGGCGGCGGTACCTGGTCACGTGTATTATGCCCTATGCCACTTCTGGTCCATCTGGGTAGTGCTAACGCCCGGTGGAACGCACGCCACCACGGAGGTGGGAGAGCTAGTGATTCCCAGATAAACCTGCAGCCCCAGTGCCAGGTTTAGGCACTTTTTATGTGAGTAGCCATTTGTTTGTGTTACATGTCCTATCCATAATACTCCGAAGGTGAGGTATCGTACATGCTCCTGTCCATTGACATGTCTGCAGGCATTATCCTGCATAAGCGCATCTGACTATCTTTTTAAATAAAGAGGTCAACTAGTTCTGGTAAGCACAATTTATATCCTGTGCACTTTTTGGGTGTCGTATCAAATATTCTGTTGGTGAAAGAATATATACCGCACGATCAGTGGTGTATTTAGGTTTTGTGCCTGGACTAAACTCGTGCACCCCCTAATTTAAATATGACCCACCCCTTCCTGTCAAGGCCACACCCCTTTCTGTTTAAGTCCCACCCTAAACCCTAGACCTGCCCCACTTTTTGAGTGGGGACACTAGTTCTGAGGGCCTGGGGGGGGGGGCAATGAATTCCCTTAATGTTCAGAGATTTCCTCTCACTTCCTGTTTAGCTATGGGGCAGGAAGTAAGGGGAAATCTCTGCAATTGGACAGGGATGGTAAAAAATAAACTGACAGGGGCAGTGCGGCCGCTTTATAGGGGCGCTTGACTAATTTGCCTCTCAGCCCAGTCCGGCCTAAAGGGCAGCCATCGCGAATGTTGGGGCCCCTTACACAGCTTTAGGCAGGGCCCCCCTGGGGGGTGCTGACGGAAAAAAAACGGTGTATTCTCTTCTCTCCTGACACAAGATAATAAGCGGGGGGAGGGGGCCCTGGGAGCATGTGTAATGCAAAAAAATAAAAATAAATGTACCCCCCTGATGGCGGCCCTGTCGGCCCATAAGACTAGCACTACACTAACAGTGTAGCACAAGTCAGCGGGGACACTTTCCGTGCTGCCCCCCTGCAAAGTGCTGCCCTAGGCCTGGGCCTTGTTGGCCTAGGCCAGGATACAACGCTGCGCACGATTGGAGAAGTCAACTTCTTCTGGTCACTGCAAGATTGTTTCTTATTATTGGACTTTAAGCACTTTATTTTGCAAAGTTGGGACCACAATTTATGTTTAATATGAAGCTTGATCTAATCACGGATTAATGTTTTGTCACTTTGATTTTAGCAATAAATTAGATCATCTTGGGATATGTACTTTTCCAAAAAGGAGTATTTGCAGTGCCCTGGCATGTTTTATAACAGAAAGTAAGTGAAATTTGTTAATATTTTTTTTCAAAATGTTTGGTCTTTTTCCCTTTATATAATTGAAAATAGAAACCTAGTGGTCATTAAATATCTGCCTAATAAAGAATAATAAAAAATTATGCTCAGCACAGAGTTGTATGATCAAGTAATTGTCAGTCAAACTATCACAGCACTGAAAACTGAAAAAATGACCTGGTAATGGAGAGATATTACAGTACCAATATGGTTAAAATTATGACATTATGCAAATTTGCTATGTGAACACATTGAACATGTGTCAGAAAAGTGTACACAATATAAATGATTCATTATTAAGTAATTAATATGAGGGTATTTGTTGATGATTTCAGTGCAGATTGAACCCTTGTTTCCCTGGAGTCCGGTGCATAAACACTATTCCAGGATTTAGGTGTGAATCCTGTCCTCCTGGATACACTGGACCAATAGTACAAGGTGTGGGGACAACATACGCCAGGCAAAATAAACAGGTAACATTTTACAGGTGCAATAGTCTTCAGGCAAATGTTTTTCCAGAAACTGATGAAACTCTAATATACTAGAATAAGATGACATTCAAAAATGGTGGAACTAAATGCAATTTTTTTTTTTTGTCATTTTGTATAGAATAAGTATAATGTGTCCCGTTGGGGAGATTTTCCTTCATTTCCTGTCCCAAAGCCAAAATAGAATGTGAGAGGAAACCATCTAAAATGAGGGAATCCCAGTGTATTACCAGGGTCACCAGAACTAGTGTTCCCATTGGAAGATTTCCCCTCTATGCCTGTTCCTCAGCACTTTTTATATTAATTCATGTTTCTTGATAGTTTGAGATTTAATTTAGCCCCCCCACAAACTCAAATCAGCCTATAGGGTATTGTTGGATAATGGCAAACATGACAAATGGAGAAGGTGAATCTCCTTAACGGGTGACAATGACAAGAGTAAAAACTTGACAGATGTTTTATTTCCTCTCCTACAATGCATCCGGAAAGTATTCACAGTGCTTCACTTTTTCCACATTTTGTTATGTTACAGCCTTATTCTAAAATGAATTAAATAATGACAATGTGAAAGAAGTTTGTTTGAAATCTTTGCGAATTTATTAAAAATAAAAAATGAAAAAATCCCCATGTACATAAGTATTTACAGCCTTTGCCATGACATTCAAAATTGAGGTCAGGTGCATCCGGTTTCCACTGATCATCCTTGAGATGTTTCTAAAACTTGATTGGAGTCCATCTGTGGTAAATTCAGTTGATTGGACATGATTTGGAAAATAAGGTCCCACAGTTAACAGTGCATGTCAGAGCACAAACCAAGCCATGAAGTCCAAGGAATTGTCTGTAGAGTGCCAAGATGGGATCGTATCGAGGCACAGATCTGGGCAAGGGTACAGAAAAATGTCTGCAGCATTGAAGCTCTCAATGAGCACAGTGGCCTCCATTATCCATAAATGAAAGAAGTTTGGAACCAAAAGGACTCTTCCTTGAGCAGGCTGCTTGGCCAAACTGAGCGATCGGTGGAGAAGGGAAGTGACCAAAAAAATGATGGGCACTCTGACAGCGCTCCAGCGTTTCTCTGTGGAGAGAGGAGAACCTTCCAGAAGAACAATCATCTCTGCAGCACTCCACCAATCAGGCCTGTATGGTAGAGTGGCCAGACAGAAGCACTTCTCAGTAAAAGGCACATGACAGCACGCTTGGAGGTTGTCCAACAAAATTCTCTGGTCTGATGAAACTCTTTGGCCTGAATGACAAGCATCATGTCTGGAGGAAACCAGGCACCGCTCATCACCTGGCCAATACCCTCCCACAGTGAAGCATGGTGGTGGCAGCAGCATGCTATGGGGATGTTTTTCAGCAGCGGGAACTAGAAGACTAGTAAGGATCGAGTTAAAGATGAATGCATCAATGTACAGAAACATCCTTGATGAAAACCTGCTCCAAAGCGCTCTGGACCTCAGACTGGGGCGAACATCTTCCAACAGGACAACGACCCTAAGCACACAGCTAAGATAACAAAGGAGTGGCTATAGGATAACAATGTGAATGTTCTTGAGTGGCCTAGCCAGAGCCCAGACTTAAAAGATTTGTAAAGGCAGAAGTTTTTTTTTTATCTTAATGCACTCTATGCATTAAGATAAAAAGCCTTCTGTGTGTAGCAGCTTCCCCAGCACCCCCTAATACTTACTTGAGCTCCCTCTCTGTCCAGCGATGTCAACGAATCCCTCGGCCATCCGGGAATCTCCTTCCTGATTGGCTGAGACACAGCAATGACACCATTGGCTCTCATGGCTGTCAATCAAAGTCAGTTAGTCAGGGGCGGGGCCGAATGGCAGCTTTGTGTCTGAATGGACACACAGAGCTGCAGCTTGGCTCAGTGCCCCCTATTGCAAGCTGCTTGTTGGTGGGGCATTCACCAGGAGGGAGGGGCCAGGAGCAACAAAGAGGCCCCCGAGAAGAGGAGGATGCAGGCTGCTCTGTGCAAAACCAACTGCACAGAGGTGGTAAGTATAACACATTTGTTTTTTTGTTTTTTAAAGAAGACTTTACAATCACTTTAAACCTGATTGAACTTCTCTGGAGAGATCTGAAAATGGCTGTGCACTGACTCTGCCCATCCAACCTGATGGAGCTTGAAAGGTCCTGCAAAGAAGAATGGGAGAACCTGCCCAAAAATAGGTGGGCCATGCGTATTGCATCATACACAAAAAGACTCGAGGCTGTAATTTGTGACAAAGGTGTTTCAACAAAGTATTGAGCAAAGGCTGTGAATATGTACATGTGATTTATTTTTTTCCATCGGGGACTACAGTGTCACAAATTGGTACCAAACAATGCACATAGAGATAAGAACAGGGGCGGATTGACCATTCGAGCACTCGGGCACTGCCCGAGGGCCCCACTCCACTAGGGGGCCCCATCAGGGTTGCCAGCCTCAGTAAAACCAGGGAAAGTATGTATGTTTTTTTTTGTTTTTTTATACATCTGTCCCTGAAATGTCCCTTACCGACATCCTTTTTGTCTAAAAATCCGAAGATTATAGCTGCCCCGCCTCTCCAGTACATTTTCAGTGTGTGTAAGTGTATTCTGTGTGTATGTATACTGTGTATGCATACTGTATGTGTGTGTGTATACTGTGTGGCCCCATAATCTCCTATTGCCTGGGGACCCCATAATCTCCTATTGCCCGGGGGCCCCATGAGTTGTCAGTCCACCCCTGGGTAAGAACCATAAAAAAAATGCAGTGCAACGATCAATGAAGGATGCTCTTTGCCATTGATAGCGAACGCCTTAATATGTGGTATAGAGAAAGGGAAAGAAAAAGGGAAGGAGGGGGGGTTGTATAGAGACACACTTTTAGCAGCTCAGCTGAGAGTCCTCCTCTTATGCCGTGTACAGACGATCGGACATTCCGACAACAAAACCGTGGGGGGTTTTTTCGACGAATTTTGGCTCAATCTTGCGTTGCATACACACGGTCACACAAATGTGCTCGGAAATTCCAACCATCAAGAACGTGGTCACGTACAACACGTACGACGAGCCGAGAAAAAGGAAGTTCAGTGATTCCGAAAATGCGTCAAATTGATTCTGAGCATTCGTTTTTTTTTGTGCGTCGGAATTGCATACAGAAGATCGAAATTTCTGACAAGAACCAGCTCTCAAATTTTTGCTGTCTGAAATTCCGACAGAAAAAGTCAGATGGGGCCTACACAAGGTCAGAATTTCCAACAGGAACTTTTGCCGTCTGAAAAATAGACAAACCAGCTCTCAAACATTTGTTGTCAGAAATTCCGACAGCAAATGTCGGATGGAGCCTACACGCGGTCGTAATATCCGACCAAAAGCTTACATCGAACATTTGTTGTCGGAAATTCCGATCGTGTGTACGCGGCATTCGTTTCCATATTGTGTTTGTACTGTGAATCACTAGCAGAGGTAAGAGTATTTTAGCCTGTCATTCTATATGAACGGTTTCATGGTATAATACATAGCAGACATAGATTGATTAAAGATGTCTAGCGCAATAGAGGAAAAACACACAAGACATATGGTCATTTACCAAAGGATAGGAAAAGCAAAGCATAAAATAATATTTGTGCAGAAAGCATCTATTCAGTGGAGGAGGATGAGGTTAGAACAGGTAGTGTTAGAATGAATACATTTCAGGAAATTTAACAGACACGACTGATAAAGTGGAGCCGGTTTCTGAATATACAATTACTAAAACGGAGGCAGACTCATCTGGTTTTCTGTGTATTGATGGATTAGAGGTTAGGCTCAATGTAGACTGTGTTAGTAATTATGCAATAGGAACCGTACACCGCTCTTTTCCTACACGCAGGATACAACCATCACCAAAATTCATACATAGTCTTCCTTATATTGCTAGATCAAAACACCAAAAAAGTAAATCCAAGCAAAGGTGAGTGAAATAAAAATAAAAAATAAAAACGTAAAAAATAAAATAAACAAAAAAAACAAAAATCAAAATCAATTCAAGAACAATCTAAACAAAATATGTAAAGTAATTCACCTGAACGCCGAAATACTGAAATCATAAAACAACAAAAGAAAACACATCCACAAAAGTTAGCTTATTCACTCATAAAATTATACAAATTGTAAAAGAAAAAGCCAAAAAAACAAACAAAAAAACAAACAATTCTTGTTTTGTCAGTACAGTGACAGGTACAGTAAGGTACTGGTATAGTTATTTTTTTGGTATTATATTATCTTCTCACTTGGCACTGCTTACCTGGTCAACAGACTTTGGGGTTTATTTACTAAAGCTGGTGAGTGCAAAATCAGCAAAATCAGTCTCAATTCTGCATAGAAACCAATCAACTTCTAACCTCAACTTGTTTTACAAATAACGTGAAGTTTATTTTAAAGAGTAGAGACTGGCAAATATATATATTTTTGCAAATTATGTGAGCAGAGTGCCATTCCTTTTTAACAATCTCAACTTCAAAGTAACTTGCATTAAGAAAGGTAAGCAGTGCCAGGGCAAGGTCATCTAGAGCCCAGGGCGAACATGCCAAACTGCGCCCTCTCACCCAAGATGTATGAGCATTATGTGTCAGCAAAAATCCCCCCACAAAATCACTGAGCACTAATCCACATAATTATCCCCTAAGCCTAAATGTGCCTCCTCCAAGTGCAAATCCCCCCCTGCTGAAATCCCCCTCTCAGCACAAATCTTTGCCCCCCCCCCCATCCCCCAAATCCCCCCAGCTCAAATGCCTCCCCCCAAAAAAAGAATTCACCCTTCCTAGCACAAATCCTCTACCCTTAAAATGTATCATCCTAGTACACATCCTCTCCCCCACTTCACTTCTCCCCCTCCCAGCACGAATTCCCCCCAAATCCCCCCTCCAACACAAATCCCCCCCCCCCAATCTCATTGTGGTGCTCCCATAATACCACAGTGCCCAGGGCAGTCGTCCCTCCTGCCCACCCCTTTTCCCAGCCCTAAAGGTAAGATTGGTATATTTAATCATATCATAAACGTCAAGTACAGAGTATTCCTCTTTCCCGATACATCCCATGCACTGGAAGGATGATTAATGAGAAAATCACAGTCTGTTATATTCAGGGAAACATATTTATAGAAATGTGGATTACCAATAATGCCGCGTACACACGATCGGTCCATCCGATGAGAACGGACTGTTTTCATTGGTTAACCGATGAAGCTGACTGATGGTCAGTCGTGCCTACACACCATCGGTTAAAAAAACGATCGTGTCATAACGCGGTGACGTAAAACACAACGTTGTGCTGAAAAAAACGAAGTTCAATGCTTCCGAGCATGCGTCGACTTGATTCAGAGCATGCGTGGATTTTTAAATTTAAAACAAGATTGCTTTTTTTTAACCTATGGATAAATAACCGATGGGGGCCCACACACGATCGGTTTGGTCCGATGAAAACGGTCGATCAGACCGTTCTCATCGGTCTGACCGATCATGTGTACGCGGCATAACAGTGTGCCCTGCATGGTATCAGTGAATTCTTGCTTTATGTCTTCCTGTAAACTAAAAACAGAAATAGAAAAGAAAAAGATACATTTAAAATGCTTTGAAAGTGGTCTCAAACAAGAGCAGAAGATCATTCAGCAGTTCACAGTTTGGAAAAACACGGAAAAACACGTTCCTGGCATAATGTAAAATAATGGGTCGGTTCCCAATCCCATGGCACGATTAAAGGGAAAATATGGTGTATTTTCACTAAGCTATATTTAAAGTTATTACTGTTGTGTTTATCCAATAGTAATGTTTACAAGATTTCTATTTAGTTTTTTTATTGCATTAATTAGAGGGATTACTATATCAGCCACTAGAGTAGGGGTCAGCAACCTATGGCCCGTAGGCCGCACCCAGCCTGCCAACGCTAAATGTTCTGCCCGTCAGTGCACGTGATGAATTCACATGCACTCGGCCCACAAACATTTTAACCCTTTCACACCAATCGTACGCAAATATGGGGCCTCGGTTTGAAGGGGTGATGCCTTCACCCCACTACTGTTTTTTAGAGCCGGCGGTTAGCTTTCTTGGGATAACAACCGATGCGACTAAGAAGCCACTTGGCTGTTAACCCAAGCAGGAAGGGACGTCCCCCCATCTCGCCGCGATCCACAGCTCGCCCGGGCTCTCCCGTCCCACCGGGAAGCCCGAGCAACCAGCCGCCACGTCCGCCGGCTGGCCAGAGACCCGAACTAAGCTGGAATCGGCTTTGATCGGGTCTCGGATCTAGAAACCCGGAAGTAATGTCATGACATCACTTTCGGTTTACAGAAGACTTAAGGCGCCAAATTTAAAACAAATGACAGCATTCAAAATGGTTTGGCTGTTTTGAATGCTTTTAAATGCAAAGGAGGGAGTTGGGGTCTTATAGACCTCAGATTCCTCCATAAAGAGTACCTGTCACTGCCTATTACTGTCACAAGGGGATGTTTACATTTGTCTTAATGGAACAGTGTAAAATTAAAAATAAAATGAAATAAAAAAGAAAAAATAAATAAAATTTAAAGCGCCCCATCCCTCCGTGCTCACACGCAGAAGTGTACGCATACTCAAGTCGCGTAAACATTGTTCAAACCACACATATGAGGTATCGCCACAATCGTTATAGCAAGAGCAATAATTCTAGTACAAAACTTCCTCTGTAACTCTTAAAGGGGGGCTGTGTAATATGCAGGGGGGGGCTGGGTGGGGGAGCTGTGTAATGTAAATGGGTCCAGAGGTACGGGGGCTGTTGTAATGTAAAGGGGTCCAGTGGTGCGGGGCTGTGTAATGTAAAGGGGTCCAGAGGTGCGGGGGCTGTGTAATGTAAAGGGGTCCAGAGGTGCAGGGGCTGTGTAATGTAAAGGGGTCCAGAGATGTGGGGGCTGTGTAATGTAAAGGGGTCCAGAGGTGCAGGGGCTGTGTATTGTAAAGGGGTCCAGAGGTGCAGGGGCCGTGTAACATAAAGGGGTCCAGAGGTGCGGGGGCTGTGTAATGTAAAGGGGTCCAGAGGTGCAGGGGCTGTGTAATGTAAAGGGGTCCAGAGATGTGGGGGCTGTGTAATGTAAAGGGGTCCAGAGGTGCAGGGGCTGTGTATTGTAAAGGGGTCCAGAGGTGCAGGGGCTGTGTAACATAAAGGGGTCCAGAGGTGCGGAGCTGTGTAATGTAAAGGGCTCCAGAGGTGTGGGGGCTGTGTAATGTAAAGGGGTCCGGATTATTATGTTCATTTATTAGCAGGTGAACGTGTCCCTCTATGCATTCACATACATTGAATCCGGCCCTTAAGTGGAAAACGGTTGCTGACCCCTGCACTAGAGGGAACGCTCAGTATAATTACTCTGTAATGATGATATATAATGCTTCTGTTTTAATTCAGATATGTCTTGATATAAATGAATGTGAAAATGGAAGAAACGGAGGCTGCGTGACCAACTCCATCTGCACTAACACCATGGTGAGTCAATTCAACAGAATCTCTCAAAAAATGTTTTGCTGTTTTACCTCCCCTGTCACATTTCTGAAAGTTTCCGTACATCCTTTGTAAACAGGTAACTGAAGACAAATTGTTTTAATTGTTTTTCTTCTTTTGGAAGATTCAGAACCTCTGTCAGATGTTTAGTGCTCCCTGTCTGTAAAGAACAGAAATAGGTGATTCGATAGGAGATTTACCCTCAGCAGTGGCTTTAACCTTCCACCAATGTATTCTAAACAAAAAATATGGCTAAAGGTCCACTTTAATAACATACCAATAATATCATGACATATGTAAATGATTTAAACCAATTTCAACACATTTTTTACCAAATTGAAGAAAAGAATAACAATTTGTATTTACATTTTATAAATAAACACTTGGGTTTGATTTACTAAAGGCAAATAGGCTGTTCACTTTGCAAGGGAATTTTCCCAGAGCTTAGTGAACATGATGAAAAATAATTTTTTCTTGCCATTGAGAACTATTCTGTTTTGTCAATGGCAAGCAAAAATACATATTTCATCGTGTTCATTAAGCTCTGGGAAAATTCCCTTGCAAAGTGAACAGCTTATTTGACTTTAGTAAATCAACCCCTGGTGTTTTATTAATTAGTTGGGCGGCCATCTTGAATCAGAAATTTTTAAATAGCGGTGTTTAGCCTCATTCAGTGCGCCTGCAGTGTGGGAGTAGGTTAGGGACAGAGCTGGTTTCGGAGAGATTAGAAGTAGCAGTAGGGAGAGATTACTGACAAGGAGGGAATTAGGTTTCGCATTATAGGGCAGGGAGAGATGTATTTCCACTTTTCAGCCAGATTGGGATACTAATTACTTCATAATTATTATTTGCTTTCATTCACATAGCAAAACATAAAACAAAAGGAAAAATTCTACTTAATTCTCTTTGTTATGGGGTGGGGGCTGAGAAGCTGTGATCACGATAATTACCCTGTTAGGAGGCAGCTATCTCATCTGTTGTACTGGACCTAAAGTGATATTAAAGTCTTGTTTTTTTATTAAAAAATAATAAACATGTCATACTTACACGCTCTGATTTTGCACAGAGCAGCCCTGATCCTCCTCTTCTTGGGTCCCTCGTCGGTGCTCCTGGCCCCTTCCTCCTGCCGATTACTCTCACAGCAAGCAGTTTGCTATGGGGGGCACCTGAGCCGAGCTGTAGCTCAGGTCCCACCCCCTCTCTCCACTGATTGGATCACTGACTTTGATTGATAGCAGTGGGAGCCAATGGAACCCGCTGTGTGTCTCAGCCAATCAGGAGGAAGAGTCCTGGACAACCAAGTCTCTTGTACAACATTGCTGGATCAAGTTGGGGCTTAGGTAAGTATTAGGAGGTCTGAGGGGGGGCTACTGCACACAGAAGGTTTTTTATCTTAATGCATAGAATGCATTAAGATAAAAAACCTTCTGCTTTTACAACCATTTTTAATGTAAAGCATGCATGTTATACTCACTGTGGGACCCAAGGGGTTATTCCTGCGCATTGTGTAAAAAGGCTGTTTGATCCTGTCTTCTCTGATCCTCCCCTCCTTCCACAGTCTACAATCTATCTCCTGATAGTACAGAGCCTTGGGGGCACTCTGCACATGCTCAGTGTGTATTGCTAGACAGTTCTTGTTTTTTTGGGATGGTGCATGTGATCAGCATAGGGCCAATCAGCACTGTCCAGACAGAGGGTGAGGGGTCATAGGTGTGTGCAGCCTTTGGCATTAGGGTGTGCACCCCAAAGCTCAAACACACTCTACCAATCAATCACGATGTTCATTCAGAAAGGGAAGGGGCCGGTAAATGGCATATTTACTGGCCCCTTCCCCCACTCATCCTAAAATATTCACAGCAACAACCGGTGGGAGAGGGGGGAAGCCGTCAGTGCTGTGGGGGGAAGGTGGGGGAGCCAGGTCAGTAGGGGGAATCTGTTCTGCACAGGGTGATTAGGGTGTGCCTGGGCACACCTGGCACACCCTGTGCGCACGCCTATGGCCCGGGTCATGCAGCCTAATAGGACAGTTAGAAGAGAATGAAAACTCCTCTGACAAGCTTTTACTTATAAAGTGCTTGGCCGGACAGAGGCAGTGGGAGACCAGATATAGTGAATGCAGGGTCCTGGGTTTAGAAACACTTTAGCAAAAGTTTAAAGGTCTGGGAGCTGGGCTTCACCGTTGTCTGTTAATGAGAACTGGGCTCAGCCAGTTTCCAGCCCAGCTATTGGGACACAGCATACTAAGCATACTGAGAAAAGCTTGCAGTAATCCATGACCATGACACCATTTTTTAGGTATTCTGTGTGAATAGGAATACATAACAAAATATATTGGGTTTTTCTCAAATTTGAAAGTGGAAATACACTTTAAGATATAACCAGCACTGCCATTAACATCTATATTCAGCACTCTAATCCCTGAAGCCGAAGAATGTTTTAAAACAGTACTGTTGCAATGTAGAAAAACTGCAACTAGAGATCCCCGTAAAAGAAGAGGATCTACCTCTCACATCAACTGTTTCTTTAATATTTACTTTATTGAAGATCTAAGCCACCCAAAAATGTTTCCGAATCCAGTACACTTCCACGTGTGTAGAATGTGGTATGGTGTCCTCTGGCACTCCTTCTGCAGCCTGCCACTATATTGCTGCTGTGTACTGTGGTGATGTGGCAGCCTTTGGAGAATACCTACATGACTACAGATGATGATCACTCCTATTGTTTTATTAAAGGGTTCTTTCCGCTGTGGACCATGCAAATCCGGCTTTGTTGGAGACCAGATCAAAGGCTGCAAAGCAGAGAAGAGCTGCTCCATCCGAGGCAGTAACCCTTGCCACGCTGGTGCACAGTGCATCGAGGAGAAAGGAGGAGAGGTCACTTGCATTGTAAGTATAGACTACACGTGCAACACTGGGGTACAACCGTTTATTTCATGGTAGGGGACTTAGCACAACATGGTGGTGAACCTAATATGTAAAATAATAATGGTATTCATAATAAAAATAATAAAAATACTGGCTTGGTTAGCATTTCTGCCTTGCAACACTGGGGTCATCAGTTGGAATAACAACCATGACACTACCCATGTGGAGTTTGCATGTACTATCACTATGCACTCCAAAAACATCCTGGTAGGTTAATGGGCTCCTGTCAGGGTTGCCAACTTTCAGTAAATTTATGAATAGTTTGTAAAATCTGTACTTTTTGCAACTGTCCTTGAATGTCCATTACGAACATGTAGGCTGCATGTCCTTAACGGAAATTCATGGACAGATGCAACAATTATGGATTTTACAAACTATTCATAAATTTACTGAAAGTTGGCAATCCTGGCTCCTGTCTAAATGGGCTCTAGTATGTTTATATATGTATGGGAAGTTGGAACCTAAATCTGTAATAAATACATTTATTATTATTATACAGGTTTTATATAGCGCCAACAGTTTGTGCAGCGCTTTACAACATAGGGGCAGACAGTATAGTTACAATACAACTCAATACAGGAGGAATCAGAGGGCCCTGCTATTGTAGCCATAATGTAATATAACTACACAAGTGCTATATGTACATCGATAAATTATTATAGCTAAGAAAGACCAAATTATTTATCAAAAGGAGTTCCCATTTGTGTGGGGGAAAAAGGAAATAAAATATTTAGGGGTAAAAATAGCAATCTCAAAAGAGAGGATTTATAAAGTAAATTTCGTACCTATGCTGGAAGATATTAAAACAGAACTTAGTAAACTCACTGCAGGTCAGATATCCTGGGGGGGGGGAGAATGAATATTTTTAAGATGGTAATCTTGCCCAAAATCATGTATAAGATACAGATGCTACCCATTGCTCTACCCCAGAAGTATTTTAAGACTCTACAAACAATTTTACTAAAATTTGTTTGGCAGGGTAAAAAAGCTTGTATCAGCTGGGCAACTTTAAAAAGAAATAAAACACAAGGGGGATGGGGAGCACCAGACATTAGAAGTTATTATGAAGCAGTAATTCTCACAAGAGTGATAGACTGGATTAGGGACACTAAGCAAAAAAGGTGGGTAAGCATGGAATACCAGATGAGCAACGTTCTATTAGGGAGTGTTATCTGGATTCCAGATAAATATAGGGAGTTAGGTAAGCAATCACATAGCATTACACGGCACACTATCAAAATTTGGGACAAAGTTCACAAGAGGGAAAAATGGGATTTCAATTCACCATTTATGCCATTAAAAGGCTCAAAATATTTTGCACTGGGGTTAGAGAAGATATCTGGGAAATGGATTAGGAAAAAAAAATGCTCAGCTAAAGGATGTCATGACGCGAGATAAATTAGGCACCTATGAGGAATTAAAGGACAGAGGGGAGGTAATAGAGATAAACGAATGGCGGTATGGCCAGTTAAAACATTTTTTTGAGGTTCTCCCACAGCCGTGTAGATCTGCGGAAAACCTACGCCCCCTCGAGAGAATAAGTCAAGGAGAAGCAGGGAAAGGAGTTATCTCTAAGATCTATAACAATTTAATAGAAGTAGATCAATTGGACATTCCACCATATATTATAAAGTGGGAGGAGGAATTGGGATCCTCTCTGAGTATTCTAGATTTAAAACAAATATGGAGAAGAGTGCATACCCCGTCAGCAAATAGTAAAACAATTGAATTAAATTATAAATGTCTGATGCGGTGGTATATTACCCCAGACAAGTCTCACAAATATAAGAAAAAAGCCTCAGAATTGTGCTGGCGCGGATGAAGACAGATCGGAGATACGGCTCATATATGGTGGCAATGTCCAAAAATGTAATGGTATTGGAGAAGGATTAGACATTTAATCACCGAAATAACGGACACAGAGATTCCAGGGAAGTGGTGGGTCAGAAGGGCTATAATAATTAAGGTAGAAAAGTAAAAAAAAAATTATAAAAGCAAACAAAATATATACTTGTTCCATTTGGATACGGAAAAAAAAAAAATTCCACATACAAAAACTTCCACATATGATGCGAAACCAGGAAGGAGACATGGCGGGTAAATGAATGGCGGGAAAGTCTCGCTACCTTCTCTCTGTAAATGGTTAGTCTGAAGTGGGGAAAAAAAAAAACATCGATAAATCAGTAAAGTGATTGGATAATGTCTTCCTTTGCCTTTATTGCAGTGTTCGGTTGGATGGGCAGGTAATGGCTATTTCTGTGCACGAGACACCGATATTGATGGGTATCCAGATGAGGCTCTTCTTTGCTCAGACCCATCCTGCAAGAAGGTATGTTTGTGGGTGAATGACAGAAGTATAACACTACAATATATACACTGCTACTTTCAACGTCACAAATTACTTTGTGAACTTTATAGGGAAGTTTAATGTTTATTGATTTTCAGAATTTTTTATTAATTAATTTGATAAAAACAGGAAAATCATAACAGTATATCTCAACAATGAAATATACTCACATAATATAAGGAGCTATGTAGAATGGAAAATTACCTTCATACCTAACATTAGTTAAACATTTTGATTAAAGCAGTAGTAAACCTGCTGACACTTTTTTTCCCCTACACCTGTAAGGCAAAAGGCATAATGAGCTAGTATGCACTGCATACTAGCTCATTCTGAAATACTTACCTTAGAACGAGGCGTCTGAATCTCACCCGGTCCATGGCGAGGCAGCTCACATTTTGCCTCGGCGTGTCTTCTGGGTATCGTGGCTCCAGCGCTGTGAGTGGCTGGAGCCGCAATGTCATCACTCCAGTGAATGCACGCGGGTGCATTGAATGATTTCTTCGTCCTTGGTTTGTTTTCCTGTAAACTACAGGTGATCCTTATATTTATAAAATGTACATATTCACTGGAGATAATGCAATAATTTTTCCCAAATAGGACAACTGCATCTACGTTCCAAATTCAGGACAGGAAGACACTGACAAGGACGGTATTGGGAATTCCTGTGATGACGATGCAGATGGAGATGGTATTATGAATGAGCAGGTGAGAAGGGTCTGGTTAGAGGGAGGGTGAAGTTCACTCCAGGTACAGTCTTTGCCCTTCCTATTGCTTTCCTAACAGTTGCTATACATTGCAGGAGTTGTAACCACTATATTGCTCCTTCCCTCATATCATAGCTCCCTAGTAATCCGCTACTTAACAAAGAAAACCCTTTTCAATTTCATGCTGTCAGCAATGTCACCACATGGAAGAGAAATGTCACAAGGCCTGAGAAAGAAAATAATTTCTTCACACAAGAAAGGTGAAGGCTACAAGAAGATCAGCAAAGCTTATCAGTCAGAATATTGTAGCAAAGGTAATACAAAAATGTAACAAAGATGGCACTGTAACCATCTCACAGAGACGTCCAGGCCATACACAGAAGTTAACACCTTGAAAGGAGCATCTTCTGATGAGAAGGGTTGAAGAAAATCACAATGCAAGTTCACTGTAGTTAACTAAAGAAGAAGAAAGCCAAACTGGGGTGATTGTTTCTTGTGCCACAATCTGGCATACACTGCAGAGGAATGGAATGCATGGGTGTTGTCCATGAAGCCTCTCCTTAACCCCATGCACAAAAAAGCCTGTCCAGAATTTGCCAGGGCCCATGCTGAAAAAAAAAAAAACAACTGGGACTCTGTACTGTGGAACTGGTGGCTTCAAAACTGTATGGCGGCACAAAGATGAGGAGTACAAAGAAAAATGCATGGTGTCTACAGTGAAACATGGTGGTGGCATATTCTTTCTGTGGGGCTGCTGGTGTCAGGGAGCTGCATTTCATTGATAGGATCATGAATTCACAGATGTACTGCTCTATATTTAACAAGAAGATGCCACCATCACCCCTGTGCCCTTGGTTTTTGTGCACCAGTCCAACATGACAATGGTCCAAAATACGCATCTTATGGCCCGTACACACGATTCGAAAATCGGACGACAGATCGTCCGATTTTTTTTCGTTTAATGGTCGAAAGTAGACATTGAATAGGTTATGACAGATCCGTGTTCACTCTGTATATGCAGAGCGGACACGGACTAAGCCCACTCTACTCTATGGGCCCTCCCATCCGATCCAACCAGATGGAAGAGGACAGTTGGAGGTAGGTGGGTGCAAATTGACACAAGTCTGTTTACATTTGCCGCTCCAGAGAGGTGAATGGAGTAAAAGGAAGCATATGCGGAACTGCTCCCTCCGCAGCCACTTGCTTCATCTACCGCTGGCTTCATTCAGAACACTGATGCTCTGGGATGGTCGGTCAGCAAACCTGATATCCCAAAGCAGGAGGTCGCGGGCCACATCAGAGGGCTCCACGGGCCACATGTGGCCCCCCGGCCACTGACTGGGCACCTCTGGTCTACCCCAACACTGTCTCTATAATGTTCAATCTTTTCTCTCTATGTCAAATTTTTCCTCTATGTAGAATAATCTTGGACTAATAGAGTTAAGGTTAGGCACATTCGACCGCAGGTTCGATAGACATAGATCGCTATTGTCAGTGTCATGTCGAATCTCATATCTATATCGAACTGTTGTAGCAACGAAAACAAAAATAAAGCATTTTTTTTCTGCATGTTCGTTTTTGTTTGTTAAAACTATAACAAAAATACCCGAAATTTGGACGAAAATGCATTCGGACGAAAATCTACAAAAGTCTACAAAATACTAGATGTAGTAGTTTTTGTTGTGGGGTGTATTCATTTTTGCATCAACTAATTTGAGTAAAACTGAAGATTTTGTAATCTAGGTTATATTTTTTATTATATTACCCTCCTTTTTTTTTGTGTAGTAAGCTAAAAATGTTTTCTATAAAATGAAATTCTGTCAAAATTTTGGAAATTGTTCTTGTGTTCATTGAGATATTGATTAAATCTTACTTTTCAAAAGGGACATACTCATTTATGCTGAGCACTGTACATACTGTGTGTGTGTGTATATATATATATATATATATATATATATATATATATATATAGGGTTGGGACTGCTACCATTTTAACCTTAAGGTAGGAAATGGTGTAATATTGTAAGAAAAGTAAATACTGTGGTTTTCTATGCATTATTCAACATTCACAAGAATACTTAAATCAAGCTGCTTTCCTTCCTATGTCTATCTAAGATATGCAAAGAATACAACTTCCCTGTAATTCAACTTTACTGTATGTCATACTGGTGTTTTGTTTTAATAACAATTTGTTTAACAAAGTGTTTCTATATTTTTTTCACAGGACAATTGTGTGTTGGTTGCAAATATCAATCAGAAAAACAGTGACCAGGATATTTTTGGGGATGCTTGTGACAATTGTCGTTTCAAACTGAACAATGACCAGAGGGACACTGACAATGATGGAGAGGGTGATGCTTGTGATGATGACATGGATGGGGATGGTGAGTAAAGACAAAAGGAGATCCCTCATCTTTCTGCTGGATGATAATTGACTGTAAGCCAATGGACTGTAAGTATCCATTACGCCAGGTTACCTCTGATCCGTTACATTTAGGTCCAGAAAAAAAAGGAAGTCCTTTTTTTCTGTGCCTGGATGGAGGAATTTGGATCAAAATGGAAACAAGTCCAAGACCTCCATGGAGCAAATCCTGCATGGAGTTTCCAATAACGAATAATATCTGACCCTATTGGAAAGCCAATGTAAAAGGGGCTTTACAGGTTTGTTTTATCAACTCCTGAATTAAAAAAAATTGATTCACTGCTCCTAACAGCCACAGCTAATAAAATGGGGGACACAATCTGGTGAAGCTGTGCATAGTAACAAATATGCTCCTAACTAGCTTGTTCAATTACACTTTGCCAGTAAACCTTGAAAGCTGAAATCTGGCATGTGGAAAATTTTGGACACCTTGTCAGTCAGTGCTAAGTAACAGCAAGTCTCCATAAATCTTCTATAGCCATGATCTGTCTGTTTTTTTTAGGCAAGTTTTCCCACTCTCTCTTGGCTAACACTTTCAGAAATATTCTTAGACTATCTTGCAAAGGTTTGACAAATAACTGATAAAGCTTTAGCTTTATTCCGTGCAGAGGTTGTGTTAACACTTTATTTAAGGTATGATTTAAATACAACTATATCAGCAGGATCCACATTTAATTGTTAACCAGATTCTTGTATATTGAAGGCATCAAGAACTTCCTGGACAACTGTCAGCGGGTTCCCAATGTGGATCAGAAGGATAAGGATGGAGATGGAGTGGGTGATGCATGTGACAGCTGCCCTGACATTGTTAATCCAAACCAGGTTAGTGAAAAGTGACACAAGATTTGCTAACAAGACGTTTCATTACTGATGATAATGGTGCACCATATACAGTGACATACTTAACAGTCCCAAATTTTGCTAAGACATGGAAGGTGGAAATATATCTTCAGGAACTGAAGTTGTGGTTGTAGAAGGACCCCAGGGACCTTGGCAAGGTATGTGTCAGTACCAAGTATGTGCAGTCTGGGGAGGCAGGTGAGGCAGAGCCATGAACATAAAAAAAAAGACCGAGCTTCAAGGGTCATAACTCGGCGACCTGTGGGGTATGTTGCTGAAGTCCAACCCCACCACTGGTCAAAATTTGGGACTCCTGCCACCTATAGTTCCGGAGATACAGGGCTTCTTGTGCTGCCTGTCAGACGCTTCACACAGAGCCGCCTGTTTAAATACAAGCTGGCACACTAAGCTTTTCAGAAGACTGAGAGAATGAGTTTACAGTGCCTCTCGCTTCTTGTCAGAAGCACTGAGCTTAATGGACAGCTTGGAGTCTTGGACCGATGGTAAAGCCCCAGTGGAACAAGCTGTCCAATAAAAATTCTGCAGTGGAGGCTCTCCTCTCACTGCAGTGTCATAGAAGGGGGCATGTGTCTAAAAGACACATGCTCCCTTCCAGCCTAAACTACAAGAAAAAAGCATGGGTTTATGTACAGTCATGGCCGAAATTGTTGACACCCCAGAAATTTTTCCAGAAAATCAAGTATTTCTCACAGAAAAGTATTGCAGTAACAGATGTTATGCTATACACATGTTTATTCCCTTTGTGTGTATTGGAACAAAACAAAAAAAGGGAGGAAAAAAGAAAATTGCACATAATGTCACACAAAACTCCAAAAATTGGCTGGTCAAAATTCTTGGCACCCTTTACTTAATATTTGGTTGCACACCCTTTGGAAAAAATAACTGAAATCAGTCACTTCCTATAACCATCAATAAGCTTCTTACACCTCTCACCCGAAATTTTGGACCACTCTTCCTTTGCAAACTGCTCCAGGTCTCTCTTATTTCCAAACAGCAATTTTAAGATCTCTCCACAGGTGTTCAATGGGATTTAGATCTGGACTCATTGCTGGTCACTTTAGAACTCTCCAGTGCTTTGTTGCCATCCATTTCTGGGTGCTTTTTGACGTATGTTTGGGGTTACTGTCCTGCTGAAGGACCCAAGATCTCGGACGCAAACCCAGCTTTCGGACGCTGGGCTCTACAGTGCGACCCAAAATCCTTTGGTAATCCTCAGATTTTATGATGCCTTGCACACATTCAAGGCACCCAGTGCCAGAGGCAGCAAGACAACCCCAAAACATCATTGAACCTCCACCATATTTGACTTTAGGTACTGTGTTCGTTTCTTTGTAGGCCTCATTCCGTTTTTGGTAAACAGTAGAATGATGTGTTTTACCAAAAAGTTCTATCTTGGTCTCATCTGTCCACAAGACGTTTTCCCAGAAGGATTTTGGCTTACTCAAGTACATTTTGGCAAACTGTAGTCTTGGTTTTTCATGTCTCTGTGTCAGCAATGGGGTCCTCCTGGGTCTCCTGCCATAGCATTTCATTTAAATGTCGACGGATTGTTGGCGCTGACCCTGATGCTCCCTGAGCCTGCAGGACAGCTTGAATTTCTTTGGAACTTGTTTGGGGCTGCTTATCCACCATCCGGACTATCCTACGTTGCAACCTTTCATCAATTTTTCTCTTCCGTCTACGCCTAGAGAGATGAGCTACAGTGCCATGGGTTGCAAACTTCTTGATAATGTTGCGCACTGTGGACAAAGGCAAATCTAG
The DNA here is from genome assembly GCF_905171775.1 of Rana temporaria. Classification (NCBI taxonomy): domain Eukaryota; kingdom Metazoa; phylum Chordata; class Amphibia; order Anura; family Ranidae; genus Rana; species Rana temporaria. The sequence goes on along the minus strand of NC_053489.1, from coordinate 93,803,145 downwards.
ATCTCTGGAGATGGACTTGTAACCTTGAGATTTTTTTTATTTTTCCACAATTTTGGTTCTCAAGTCCTCAGACAGTCCTCTTCTCCTCTTTCTGCTGTCCATGCTTAGTTTGGCACACACAGACACACAATGCAAAGACTAAGTGAACTTCTCTCCTTTTTATCTGCTTTCAGGTGTGATTTTTATATTGCCCACACTTAATAAAATGGTGGTCGCAACTTTTTATGTTACACGGTATTTGCGCAGCAATTTTTCAAACACATTTTTTTGGGGAAAAAAAACATTTCATGAATATAAAAAAAAAACCACTAAGGTTAACCCGATTTTTTGGTATAATGTGAAAGATGATACGCCAAGTAAATAGATACCTAACATGTCACACTTTAAAATTGCGCACACTTGTGGAATGGCGCCAAACCTCGGTACTTAAAAATCTCCATAGGCAAGGCTTTCAACATTTTTACAGGTTACATATTTAGAGTTACAGAGGAGATTTAGTGCTAGAATTATTGCTCTCGCTCTAATGATCGCGGCGTATGTAACCTGTGTGTATCTGGCTCTTCTACTAGCCAGTGCGTCACCAGCCACTGACCTCACTGCACGTCCCTTGTCAGTACATGCAGGTTCCTCCTAGGTTTTATTCTATCTACCAATTTAAGCAAATAAAGCAAATGTAGGTAAATAGGGGGTGTTGTGCCTGCATTTTATTCAGGAAAAAGATTCCTGCACCTTTTTTAAAAGGCATCCGCAGGAAAATCAAATGGTACTTTTGCACAACCAAAAATTTTCTTTTTTTTCAGATGCTTGGGGGTACCATTGTAAATAAATGGCAGCCCTGTGCATGTGCAAAAGAACTGTGGGTGGTTGCAGGTGAGGGAACAGGTGCGATTTCCACGCTGTCCTGTAACTACCAGTAAAAGTGTGAACCTAGCCTCTAGGGACAATGCAATACCTGTACTTCAAATACTGTGCACGACTTTATCATTGACAAACTTTATTTTAGAGTTGCCTTCTGTACTGTCTGTGTGATTTTATGATGCCACAAGCAAGTAAAAATTTCATAGCACTATCTAAGCATAATCAATAATTATAAAAGCTTATAAAAACAGATCACAAAGTATAACCTTAAACCTTGAATTTAAAAGTAGGAACTTTCCCTGCACATGATGGGATGTTTGAAGGAAACACTCATAAATCTTGTAATACAAAGGGTTATGTCATAGTATTGCCCCTTATGAAACAAAGTTACTTATACGTATAATAGAAATTCTCTCATTTAGAAGCCTTTAAACCAGTAAACGTTAAAATACAGAAGAGCAAATAGAAAGTAATAGCTGGTCATTTCATAAATGTGGACGGAGACAGCTCTCAGTATACTGGCCGTTCTCCTGTCCTCAGTAGAATCTTGGTTTAGGAGTGTCATCTTCTTATTGTGCAGCGATTTGGATTATCCCAAGCCTTGACCCTTTAAAGTCCTTCAAGTAAATAATAATAATAATAAAAAAATAAAAAAAAACATCCCTTAGACTGCTTTATTGGAGTGCATTGACTTGTGCTTGTGGTGGTGGGCAGCCTTTGTACTATTAGGGAAGAAGCAGCTATTACCAGCATCCCCTATGGGGGTAGCTCTACAGTTGTTTAAATAAAAATAATAGGATTTTTTAAAATGTGATCGCCTTTCCCTTATTCCTACAGTCAGATATTGATAATGACCTGGTGGGAGATTCCTGTGACACCAACCAAGACAGGTATGTATAAATGAATAGACATTCTGTTGATTTGCTTGATTACATAGTTCAATGTTGGTCAGGTTTTTAAAGAAAGCTTGCTGCAGAAAAAAAAACTGTTTAAACTAAAATAAATAAAAACAGCCCCCGCCCCCTCCCCTTTTCCCCAAAAAGGCTGCTATGAGCCACTGACCTTAAATCAACCAGAAGACAAAATTAAAGGCAATGAGCTCACAATAAGAATACAAATGAAGAAAGGGGATTGATTGCTCTAAGGCTGCTTTCACATTGCAGCGTGGAGCCGCGGTGACGGTATAGCCGCGCTATTTGTAGCGCAGCTATACCGTCGTGTTTACCGCGATATTCGGGCGCTAGCGGTGAGGTTTTAACCCCCACTAGCGGCCGTTGCGGGCGGTATTACCGCGCTTTCCCATTGATTTCAATGGGAAGGCGCGGTATAGGAGCGGTGAACACACCGCTCCTATACCGCAGTAAAGATGCGGCTAGCAGGACTTTTGGAGCGCTCCTGCTAGCGCACCGCTTCAGTGTGAAAGCCTTCGGGCTTTCACATTGAACACCACGGGGCATGATTTTTCATGCGGTATAGCAGCGTAATTTTTAGCGCTGTACCGCATGAAAAACGCCCCAATGTGAAAGGGGCCTATGAGCTAGCAATCCGTATTAAAGTACAGTCTCCTAAACGACTCCAGTCTTCTATGATTTTGTCCGTTTTCTGTGTCCTTTCCCTAAAAAAGCTTTCAATACACTGACATTATGCCTGCTTTGTGCCCAGGGGCGGACTGACACTTCATAGGAGATTATGGGGCCTCCAGGCAATAGGAGATTATGGGGCCACACAGTATACACACACGTACAGTATACATACACAGTATACACAGACACACAATATACATACACACAGAATACACATACAGAAACACAGTACACACATAAAGTATACATATACACAGTACACAAACACAGTATACACATACATATACACACAGTATACACATAAATATACACACAGTAAAAACACATTATACACATACATATTATTTTAGGGACAGATGTAAAAAAAACACAGATTTTTACATACTGTCCCTGGTTTTACTGAGGCTCATGGGGCCCCCTAGTGGCATGGGGCCCTTGGGCAGGGCCCGAGTGCCCAAATGGTCAGTCCGCACCTGTTTGTTGCCCACTTTCCCTTTTTATAGTGAGGGGGTTGGCACAAAACAATGCCCCCATTATTAAACCCTTCTAAGCCAGTTTACCTATTTTTGGAGGTGCATTATGATTGCAAAGATTTCAGCTGGGCAAACTTTCACATCAGTTTGGGGGGTGCCTGCGAACCATGAATAGGCACAGTTTATCACTAACCCATGGTAGAATGGAACCTAAACCTCTTCCCCAATGCTATCACCATTTAAAAAGAAAAAGCCTATGAGAAAAGCAATTGAGCCCAGTACCAATGATATATTTGTCAACCTACAAATTGCTACTTTCAAATTCTTGGAATTTTGGGCGGGTTTACAAAAGTGAAATCCTATAGAAACATGTTTGTATCAATCCATTTGCAGATGTAATTTTTCAAATAACACAAAAATGCAACACTCAATTGTTTTACAGGCATCATCCCTCCAGTTTTTATACATAACACAAAGTACTGCTGTGTGCAGTGGCGGTGTGTAGCCATCTCTGAATGCAGCAGCCTGTCCGGCCTCATTCACCTGTCTAAATGAGGCCATAGACAACAAGCTGTAAAGATTCCTTTGTGGCTGAGTAAGGCCCCATACACACGATAGAATCTATCCGCAGATAAATCCCATCGAATGGGTTTCAGCGGATAGATCCTATGGTGTGTACACTCCGTCGGATATTTATCCGCGGATATTTCCGAATTCCAGCAGATAAATATTTGTCGACATGCACAGAATATCTATCTGCTGGAATCGGATCCCACGGATTGATCCGCTCGTCTGTACAGACTCACCGGATCCATCCGTCCAAAGGGATTCCCCGCACGCGTCGTAATGATTTGACGCATGCGTGGAATTCCTTATATGACAGCGTCGCGCCCGTCGCCGCGTCATAATCGCGGCGACGGCGCGACACGTCATCGCCAGAGGATTTTGGCGCAGATTTCAATGCGATGGTGTGTACACGCCATCGCATAGAAATCTGCTGAAATCCTCGAGAGGATTTATCCGCGGATACGGTCCGCTGGACCGTATCCGCGGATAAATCCTCTCGTGTGTATGGGGCCTAACACTTGTCCAGTGTATCATTAGAGAGTGTGAGCATTTTTAGTAACAGCCACTAGATGGCAGCATATCACATGAAGTAAAAACTAAAAAAAAATTATATGTATGACTTGTGCTGCAATTTATATTACTGATCTAAAAACAGTTATTTCCAAGGCACTGCCCTGGAATATGTGTGCAGATTATGGGTTCTGACTTTACTTTGGCTATACTGATCTGCATTCCTGTTCCAGCTCAGTATCACAATATTGACGGTAGACATACCCAAGCATTTTCTAAAGCTAGTTTCTATATTTCCCATAGTACATTTTGTGTGGACACTTCTGAAGAACATTTATGGATACTTGTTCCACTTAGTGACTACTGCCCTAGGCAGTCACTAAGTGGAACAAGTACGCAGCCAATGAAGTCTGAAAAGTCTGGAGTCCCATCCTTCTTGCTTGTGTCAGGTCTGAGAATGCTCGGATAGTAAAGCTTCCTCCAGGGTGACCACCCTTGAGCATGCGCCTTAAGAATGTTAGTAATTTAAAAAAAAATGCAAAAAGTTCTAAATCTCCCCCATTTGAATAAAAAAAATTTTTTGTCTATGTCCCTGTTGTTGAAATTTCCCATTGGTTCCTGTCCTGATAGTAAGTCAGGGAAATCTTATTAAAGTCTTAGCTGGCAGTAAAACCCTGACAGAGGCTCTAACTCTTATTCGATTTCTCCAAAATGAAATGTAAAGTTTTGCCTATATAGTTTGATTTTTGTGTAGTAGAGACTGTGAACTTCTATTCTTGAAATCCTTTGGACAGCCTTAATGAGTTCCAACATACGGAAAAAATAATTCCAGGTATGGATATTTTATACATAGCTACACTGGTCCAGTTTGGATCAATATTACTATGTATATATCATACCTGGCTGATGTCCCTGGAAGCTGAAAATCACTAAAGTAGACACCACGGGCCAGATCCATATAGAAATAGATTGGCGCAGCGTATCAGAGATACGCTACGCCGCCGTACCTTACCTGGCGTAATTTTGAGTCCTTAAAGATTTTGCGCCGTAAGTTACGGCGGCGTAGTGTATCTCTGGCGGTGGAATTCAAATCGGCGATTAGGGGGCGTGTTTCATTTAAATGAAGCGTGTCCGCACGCCGAATGAACTGCGCATGCTCCGTTTCTAAATTTCCCGCCGTGCATTGCGCTAAATGACGTCGCAATGACGTCATTTTTTTTAACTTAGACGTGAATTACGTCCATCCCGATTCACAGACGACTTACGCAAAAAAAAAAAAAAAAATTCAAATTTTGACGCGGGAACGACGGCCATACTTAACATGGCAAGTCTAACTATACGCCGCAAAATACCAGCTTTAACTATACGCCGGAAAAGGCCGACTAGAGACGCCGTAAAAAAATGCGCCGGCCGCTCGTACGTTCGTGGATCGACGGAAATAACTAATTTGCATACCCAACGCGGAAAACGACGTGAACGCCACCCAGCGGACGCCAAAGTATTGCATCTTAGATCCGAAAGGCGTACGAGGACGTATACCTGTCGGATCTAACCCAGATGCCGTCGTATCTTGGTTTGAGGATTTAAACTAAAGATACGACGCGGGTAATTTGAAAGTACGCCAGCGTATCAGTAGATACGCCGGCGTACTCTGTCTGTGGATCTGCCCCCACTACTCCAAAGATTTCAATGTCTGCTTCTGGATCCCATGCTGAGTGGCTGGCCTGAGGCATTGTGAACACATGAGGTCAGCCACTCTACACGGGCACCATTCAGTGAATAAAAAGGTTCTCTGATTGGATGAGGTGGAGAGGCAGGGCAGTGATGTCGCACTCTGCCTCATCCAATCAGAGAACTCTTTGCATTAATTCAGATAATGCAAACCATTCTCTGAATAGTGCCCATGTTGAGCAGCTGACCTCCTGTGTTCACAATGCATCAGGCTGGTTGCTCAGCATGGGACCCAGAAGAAGATGACTGGAAAAGCATTGTCTGCTTCCGGGAGCTTAGGGCAGGTATGCCATATACATAGTTACACTGAACCAAGCTGGAACAATGTAACTATGTAAAAATATGCCATGCCTGGAAGGAAGAAAACATTAGTTATTCTGACAGACCCAATGATTTTGTTTTACTATATCAGTGATGGCGATGGTCACCAGGACAGCACAGACAACTGTCCCACAGTCATCAACAGCTCCCAGCTGGACACAGACAAGGATGGACTGGGAGATGAGTGTGATGATGATGATGACAATGATGGAATACCAGACCTTATTCCTCCAGGACCCGACAACTGCCGACTGGTGCCCAACCCAGGCCAGGAGGATGACAACAGTAAGAAGATTGGCGTTATTTCATTCCTAGGAGAAACCATAACATTTTATTGTCCGTTCTCCGGCAGTAATACTCATCTATCATTTAGTAACACATATTCATTATGCAAGAAAAAGACACATATATCAATGTACAACAAAACCACATTTTACTGGATGGTCATGGGCGTGAAATGGCATTAGAGAGACACTGGGGTTGATTTACTAAAACTAGAGAGTGCAAAAATGTGGTGCAGCTGTGCATGGTAGCCAATCAGCTTCCAACTTCAGCTTGTTTAATTAAGCTTTGACAAAAAAAACCCAGTTCTCTCAGCTTAGCAGCTGCCATGTTTGCCGGGGGCAAGAAACAGTCCTGGCTTTATTTTACAGCACATGCATTTTGGGTGGCATAGTGGCTTAGTGGTTAGCATGTATGCCTTGCAGCTCTGGGGTCCATGGTTTAAATCTCATCCAGGACACTAACTGCATGGCGTTTATATGTTCTCAGGGTGTTGATGCAGCATAACTTTCCACACTCAAAAGACATTCCGGTAAGTTATTTAGGCTTAGGGGCAGATGTACAAAAGGATTACGCCGGCGTAATTTTAAATTTCCCGCGTCGTATCTATGTTTTGTATCCATAAAACAAGATACGACGGCATCTGGGATCGATCCGACAGGCGTACGTCTTAGTACGCCGTCGGATCTTAGATGCAATTTTTCGGCAGCCGCTAGGTGGCGTTTCCGTCGAAATCCGCGTTGAGTATGCAAATTTGCTATTTACGGCGATCCACGAACGTACGTCCGGTGCATTTTTTTACGTTGTTTTCGTTCTGCTTTTTTCCGGCGTATAGTTAAAGGTGCTGTTATGAGGCGTACTCAATGTTAAGTATGGCCGTTGTTCCCGCGTACAATTTTGAAATGTTTACGTTGTTTGCGTAAGTCGTTCGCGAATAGGGATTTGCGTAGAATGACGTCACCGTCGGAAGCATTGGCTTTTTGCGGGTTAATTTCGAGCATGCGCACTGGGATACCCCCACGGACGGCGCATGCACAGTTACAAAAAAACGTTGTTTACGTCGGGATCACGGCGTATTTACATAAAACACGCCCCCATTACATCCATTTGAATTCCGCGCCCTTACGCCGCCAGAGATACACTACGTCGCCGTAACTTACGGCGCAAATTCTTTGTGGATTTGAAAAAAAAAAGTTGCGGCCCAGCGTATCAATGCGCCCAGGTACGTGGATCTACCCCTTAGTATATGTGTACAAGTTGTCTATGCACATGTGTTATCAAGTTCTGCATGCCAGTCCCAAGCTGAGCAGTTGAGGAAAGAAGTGGCGACCTCCCTCATAAAAAGAAAAAATTCTATGGAGAATTGCTTTCAAGTATGGTGCTCTTAGATATGTTGAGAGTCCGATATGACTGAATCTATATACGGTATGCATACATTTGTACCTATTCGCAGTCTCTATGCTTAGTGTGTTCCTTCTCATGCTCTGTCCGCAGATGATGGCGTTGGAGACATCTGCGAGTCAGATTTTGACCAGGACACAGTTATCGATCGTATTGACGTCTGTCCAGAAAATGCTGAGATCACCCTGACTGACTTTAGAGCTTATCAGACTGTTGTTTTGGACCCAGAGGGTGACGCTCAGATTGACCCCAACTGGATTGTTTTGAATCAGGTGAAGTCTTTGAGTTTCTTTTTGAGATATTACACCATGGAACATACAGTGGAACCTCGGTTTACGAGTAAGCATTTTTTGAAAGCCGAGCAACTTTTTTTTTTTTTATTCTGACTTTGTGTGTGTGGTCTTGCAAAACGAGCAGAATTCAAGCTAATGTGGTGTGCAGTACCGCATTTGGCCTGAGGTGCAGGGGCGCCGGAGCCAAGCGGAGCCGAGCAGAGCGGCGCTGATCAGAGCCGTTCGGAAATGCTTGGAAATACTCCATTCCCGGGTGTTTCCGAGCCTTTACGAGGGTTTTTGGGGTCAGCCGAGCTGTCCTCAGGCCTTTCCGGGTGTTTCCAAGGCTCTCCGGTGCCCCCCACCTCTGGCCACATGCCGTATTGCATGCCATTGAAGTAAATGCAGGACAAATTATTTTCGTCTCCATTGACTTTTATGGGGAAACCCGCTTTGATATGTGAGCGCTTTGGATTAAGAGAATTCTCCTGGAACGGATTATGCTCGTAATCCAAGGTTCCACTGTATGTGAAAAAATAACAGCGCTACTACATCTTTTCACAATAATGTGAACAATATCTCAGAGTGCAATGTGCATAATGTAACAACTGAAATTCATATAAATTATATGAATAATATTTATACTCATATTATTTTCATATATTTATTTAATTAAAGTGTCACATATTCCAATGTCCAAAAATGTGCAATCGAACTTCCCTGCAAAAATAAGGAAATAACTAAAAGTCCCATGCAGTGTCCAAAAAAAGTTAAAATAAATCCCATGTAAAACAAACGACAATTTTATCATTCTTCCAAACTTCTTCCTTAATACACCCAATCCGTGCTCCCCACCACCAAATGCACCATAAATTGACCAGAGGAAGATGCTGGTAATATTATAACGCATGTACGCTGGGAGTCATGATCTTCGACTCATCCCAGTTCAGCAGTTTCATCTCAAAGGCCTCTTTTTATTGTCATTCCTGATTTCCTCATCATAGGAAGGAGGAAGAAAAAGGACCTTCTGCTCCTGGAGGACATCGGATGACAAAACGCGCAGGGCGGGGCTTTGAAGAAGTTTGAAAGAATTGTAATATTTTACTTTGTTTCACATGGGATTTCTTTATTTGACATACAGTATTCAGTTCTGAAAATTCTTTCCTACTATGTAACATAGCATGACTCCTTATAATGTAATTTAAACCCCATTATGTGCATCCCGCTACACTTACCCGACGAGACAGTTCTCAGTGTTCTGTAATAATATTAATTCTGAATGACCTGACCCCAGCTTGTAATAATGCAATCATATTGATAATGCAGTCCTGCTGTGCTTTATACACATATTAGAAATCGTAAAGGTCAAACATAATAAAAACATGATCACAGAGAATGTGCCTATGTTTTCTTGAAAATGTGATGTTTTATTTATTTAAAGTGAACCTCTCACAAACCTCGGCAACTGAAACAGAATATATAATGAAAATATGTAAAAGCAGTGGTAACTTCCAGTGAAAACCAAACCTCAGGTGATCCTGAATTATAGGCAGCTGAAGTTATATGCAGATCTTGGCTGTTTCTACAAATTTGAGCTTTATTCTACCCATTCTCATTTCCCCTGCTCATTGGTCACTTAAATCACCCATCACATAAAATAACCAACATATAGGGTTTGTGGGAGGGGATGGAGGGACAACCTAGACTTTTAAAGAAAAAGTCGAGATTTTCTTGTGACTTCAGCTGCCCTTGTCTCTTCTTATGCATTTTTTCACCAAACAGTTTGAATTTTCAGATTTGTGGCTGGTTTAGGTATGTTGTAGTCACAAAACTTTGAAAATTATCCAATGGGAGGATTGTGGTATTAATAAAAAATTCTTCCCGGCCCATAGGAATATGAAGGTAACTTATGACCCTGATTAATGCTCTCTTTACCCATCTGTTTTGCTGGTGTCTGTCTAGTAGGGTTACTTTGTGGTATAAGCAAGAAAGCTCAGACTTCTGCAGTGTATAAACAAAAATGCAGTACATACAAAACTATTACAATATTAGGAAATACAATTCAAGACTGACAGATATACCTACTGTATAACAAGCAAAATGCTTGGCAAATAAACAAACTTCCAAACCACAGTTACTATGTGTGCGTGATCAACGAGGACTCCCCAGAATGCCTTAAGACTATGAAGAAAAGTCTGTAACCAGCCAGAAGACCTGAAGACACTTTTGCCCTGATCTCCAGCAACTGTTTAAGAAGCCTGAGTTCTCATTGTCAACGGAGATCACAAACACACAGTAACCAGAGTTAAGTAACTTTAAAGTTTATTTCTACTGTTACAGACCATAGTTTCTGTTTATTTGCTAGGCATTTTGCTTGTTATAGGTATATCTGTCAGTCTTGTATTGTATTTCCTAATATTATAGAAGTTTTGTATCTACAGCATTTTTGTATAGTAAAAGCAGGTCTAAGCTTCTTTGCTTATACCGCAAAGTGACCTTACTAGATAGGTAGGGAGACCGCCGCTCCAGGTGAGCACAGGCAGGTAATCAATGTCCACTCAGGAATCACACGGGTGCTGGCAATGCATAGAATTAAGCAGGTGGGAGAATGGATGGACAGCCGCACTCCAAAAAGTCTTGTTGAAAAAAGACGTGCTCTTTATTGTAAAAAGGAAAAAATGCACAGCACACAACAGCATACAGTAATAACAACTAATGCTTAGTCAACAGTCTAACAACTAAGCATTAGTTGTTAATGCGAAACGCGTCAGCTGTCTATCCCACTGTATGCTGTTGTGTGCTGTGCATTTTTTCCTTTTTACAATAAAGAGCACGTCTTTTTTCAACAAGACTTTTTGGAGTGCGGCTGTCCATCCATTCTCTGACCTTACTAGATAGACGCAAGCAAAACACCTTCCTAGTATCAATGGTAGCATTATCATGATGGTCTGTTCCTAAAGAAGTTTTACACTTGCAAACTTGTCAGCCACCCCCACCCCTACTATGGAATAATGCATTTTCCACAGAACAGGTGCTCATTAAAGGTCCTGCCTCTAATCTGTACCTATATAATGCAATAGCCTATGCTGCAGCATAGTAATTATTTCTACAGCAATCTGCCAGAGGCATTGGAATTATTGTACTGTATGTATAGCATGTGTTCAATTCATCTAAAGTTATTTTACAAATGCTCACATCTGGATAAATCATTACATTTCCAGGCAGTACAGGGCTCTCTCCACTTCCCTGCATTAATGGCAATCTAATGATCTACTTTGGCTATAGTTATACCTTAATACTGTATATGTTACTGGTTTAGATGTCTGTGTAGTGGGTTTCTGCGTGTACTGCAGATATTATTTTCAATGGATTCATATGTATATATGTAAAGTATACTGGCAGAACAAATTAGAATATTCATAGTTCCAATTTTTTAATTGGAAATTCCCCAACCTAAATCACAAGATGTTTTCTTGCTGATGTTCTTCTTTATTACTTTCAGGGTATGGAGATTGTACAGACCATGAACAGTGACCCTGGACTGGCTGTTGGTATGTTAATTTAGTCCTTTCCTAATCAGGGAGGGTAGAAATATCACTGCTATTACTGGAATAAGCAGCACAATCAAAGTGGAGCTTATATATAATATATAGTGTAAATATGTTGTTTATTGATTACAGCCAATTAATTACAAACACTATTCCATAGAAAGCATGGTTTATCTTGCATTGGGAACAAGCTCAAAACAGTTGTAATAAAGTTGGACAATTGGCACAGTCCAACATCTTGGCCCTCTGTTTCACTGATGCTGTGTTCTAGGCCATGTCCTGGGATCACAGCGTCAACCTTATTTGAGTTATTGCTCATGACTTCACTGACTGTATATTTGTTTCAGGTTAGTGAAGTGCTGAAGAGAAAGGATTATGATACCGCAGGAATTTACAGGTTTTAACTTCTTGAGACCCGTGCTATAGCCGAATGACGGCTACAGCGCGGATCTGAATATCCAAGTGGACGTCAATTGACGTCCGCCCCTTTGGGCGTTCCCCGCGCGCGCTCCAGAGCGCGCAGCAGGGAACTTCTGTGTTGGCCGTGTCCCTTGGACACAGCCAATTACAGATCGCCGCAAACGGCCAATCAGAGTGGCCGTTTGCGATGCGATCTGTGCGGCCAATGAGAGATGATCTCATATGTAAACATATAAGATCATCTCTCATTGCCGGCTCACACAGAGACAGCGTCCTGTCTCTGGAGAGGAGACCGATCTGTGTCTCTTGTACATAGGGACACAGATCGGTCACCCCCCCAGTCACCCCCCCCACCTACAGTTAGAACACTATATAGGGAACATATTTAACCCCTTCCTCACCCCCTAGTGTTAACTCCTTCAATGCCAGTCACATTTATACAGTAATTAGTGCATATTTATAGCACTGATCGCAGTATAAATGTGAATGGCGCCAAAAATGTGTCAAAAGTGTCCGATGTGTCCGCCATAACGTCGCAGTCCCAATAAAAATCGCAGATCGCCGCCATTTCTAGTAAAAAAAAAATAATAAAAAATAATAATTCTGTCCCCTATTTTGTAGGCTCTATAACTTTTGCGCTTATTGCGATTTTTTTTTTTTTTTTTTTACCAAAAATATGTAGAAGAATACGTATCGGCCTAAACTGAGAAAAAAAGTGTTTTTTTTTTTAAATTGGCATATTTATTATAGCAACAAGTAAAAAAATTGTATTTTTTTCGAAATTGTCGCACTTTTTGGTTTATAGCGCAAAAAATAAAAACCGCACAGGCGATCAAATACCACCAAAAGAAAGCTCTACTTGTGGGGAAAAAAGGACGTCAATTTTGTTTGGGAGCCACATCGCACGACCGCGCAATTGTCAGTTAAATCGACGCAGTGCCGGAAGCTGAAATTTCACCTGGGCAGGAGGGGGGTATATGTGCCCAGTAAGCAAGTGGTTAAAATAAGCCAGTAATCGAACACTCCATATTTCTCACATCAAGTTCCTTTTTGGGGTGAAGTAATTTATATATGGTGGTTGGTAGTGTTCCAAGTTGGGTTCCCCGAGGCCCCATCTCTTGTTCCCAAGGGCCTCCCACTCTGACCTGACACTTTTACATATGTATCAGTGATTGTAAAAAAAATTCCTATGTTTAAAATGATAGCTTTGTTTACAGTTTATTTTTGGTATAAGAGGTTTTCGGCTCTCAGCTCTTCTTTTTTGTCTCCCCAGGTTATACAGCTTTTAATGGAGTTGATTTTGAAGGCACATTCCATGTGAACACTGTGACAGATGATGATTATGCTGGTTTTATCTTTGGCTATCAAGACAGTTCAAGTTTCTATGTGGTTATGTGGAAACAGACAGAGCAGACATACTGGCAGGCCACCCCTTTTAGAGCTGTGGCAGAACCTGGCATTCAGCTCAAGGTACTATTTGTATGCATTCACTCTACTACGAGCAACTCGGGAATGTGAGAGAGTTCAAAAGACTTGAACTGGTGCTCTCTATGAGTAGACACCCTAAAATGCCTGTTTTTTTGTTAATTTCATTTGGCTGAAAATTAATTTTGTGCCTCAATATTTATTAAGTTTCACTTTGTTATTTGAATACACCAATGCCCACCCATCCTTCCTACAATGAGAATGACCTTACTGGCTGCTGAAGCAGTCTTGTTAGACAGTGGAATGGAAACTGGAGGAGACTTCACCGGACTTCATGGTTCAAAAACACCTGTACCTTGTACCTTGCACAGTTGTCCTTTAATTAACCCTGAGTACAGCCTGCCCGTAAAATGATATACAATTAAGATGGTGAAACCACCCCTGCTAGGCTGCTATGTCCTCTTTTTACCAATCATGCATGCCCTATTCATTCCAATGTATGAGCCATGTTCTGTTTGAAGTCTGGAGGCCTTAAGGAGGAATGAATGGGGCAACAGTGCACATGCATAGCAATAAAGAACCCTGGCCATGACATTTTCATTGCAAATGCTGTGCAGCCCTGCCCGAATGGGGAAGCAGGTGAGTACATTACCACGCTGACTGCATTTAGGGGGTGCAGGGATTAATTAAAGGACAACTGTACTAAACGTGCAATTGTCCTTTAAGCTCCACCACTTGCAACGCCTTGTCCACTAAGAGTGATATTACTGGCCACTGAGACATTTTAATTGGCTAGGGGAATAAATAGCAGCTGGCAGGACTACCTGTACATTGATGTGATGCAGTGTCATTCATTCTTAATGGCACCTCAACGATCCTTCGCAAAGGTGGTGTACGGCCATGCATGGCACCATCGGATATGCTGCATACAGTGTTTTGATGGGTGAGGCAACCCATTCAAATTCATTTAACTAAGTTACAATCAAATAACAAATAATACTTAGCTAACATACAATGCTAATACATTTGAACATTTTCTATGAAACTTCATGTAGATTTATTCTGTGCAAATGGAGCAAATACTAGGTTGGGTGTTCACCATACAGAATAGAGTGAAACAGAAAAATGCTGCATTATTGCCACTAGATGGAGCTGAGGTTTATAGGAAGTGCATACTTTTTTACTATAATCATCAACTCCATCTATTGGCCATAATGCTGAATTTTCATGAGCCTACTAACATTAGATGTCGCCTCAGAACAAATGTACATGCAGTTTCAATGGATTAATGGCTCTGAATTGTTTTTTTTTTTAAATACACCCTTAAGTCTCGTACACACAGGAAAACTGCCAGGAGAGCATTTGGCAGGGAATGCAGGCCGTGTGTATGCTCCCTAGCAGTTTTCCTGTCAGGACAACAGCCGGGAATCCCAACGGGAAAATAGAGAACCCTGCTCTCTATTTTCTTGTCGGGATTCCCAGCAGAGTGTTTCCTGCAAAGAAAATCGGTCGTCTGTATGCTTACCTGTCCGAAAGGTAAACCCGCGCATGCTTGATAAGCCTTTGACGCATGCGCGGTAGCATACAAGGCATAGTGTAATGTGTAGAAAGATGGTGGCGACGGCATTGAATGTGACAAGCGCCAGCTCGTCGTAGTCGATGGCGTCACCGTGTTCTTGCCATTCAAAGGAACGGCGGTTCTTTTAAATGGCCGTCTGTATGAACGGCTTGGCAAGAAAAGCTTGCAAGAAATCCCGTCATGAAAACCGAAAAAAAAATCCTGACGGGATTCCCGTCCGTGTGTACAGGGCTTTAGTATTGTTAGACTTATGTCATTAAATATAGTGATCCCAAGCCAAAAATAAAATTTTCAGGCTGTGTTGTAACCTATCAGGTTTAAATTTTCACTTTTACAGTACAGGTTAAAAAATGAAGGGATAATAACGACTTGTTGTGGACAATCTGAAAAGCTCTTCTTTTTGCATGTTATAGAGGCCCATCGATTATGCATCAATTTATTCAGCATTGCACACCCCTGCAGTCAGAGCAGCCATCTTTATTTGATATGTCCTGTATATTCCCCTGGAAATGACTCCAATGAGTGAATGAAGTCAGTATCTGGCCAGCGTCCACACTATGATGGCTGAAGGTGTATGCAGAGAGAATATCATTCCTGGGCCGTGACTCTCACTCCTGGAAAGTTTCTCTGACTCATACAATAGTGAGATCACCTTCTATCAGGAGCAACAGGACTCTTGTCAAGTATGAGATCTCCCCTGAGCCCAGCCAAAGCATTGCACAGCCAAGCTGCATCTATAGTATGTGTGATGTGATATGTCACCAACAGCGAACTCCCAGCTTTATGTTTGTATAGAAGGGAATAATACACAGCCTTCTTTCCATACAACATCTCTAATGAGATCACAGGCAGCAGGCCCAGTACTCCCAACATGTCAAACAAAAACACCACTCCATACATTATTGGATAAAAATAGGCTGCAGCCTTGTTTATTGGTTTAAATAAATTAACATCACTTAAAAAAACACCTATTTAAACAAGCAGAATTTTACCATCGCTTCGCTCAGCCACTAAGACTGGAGCCGTAATAACATTGCACAATAAAAGTATTGTACTTTATCTGCTATAGTGCTCATGTTGAGCATTTTGTTGAATTTTTTAGGCTACTTTCACACTGGGGCGAGCGGGTGTTGATGGTAAAATGCTGCTAGTTTTAGTAGCGCTTTACCGTAATTTTAGCGGCGATATTCGGCTACTAGCAGGGTGCTTTTATCCCCGCTAGCGGCCGATGAAGGGGTTTAATGCGCCCGTGTAGTGTCGCTGCCGAACCGCTTTGCATGCACTTCGGCAGCAGTGCCCATTCATTTCAATGGGCAGGAGCGGTGGAGGAGCTGTGGAGGAGCGATGTATACACCGTTCCTTCACCGCTCCAAAGATGCTGCTTACAGGACTTGTCAACATCCTGCCAGCGCATCGCCTCAGTGTGAAAGCACTGACTTTCACACTGAGACCGCAGGGGAGCCGTTTTTTAGGTGCTTTACAGGCGCTATTTTTAGCCCAAAAGCGCCTGAAAAATGCCCCAGTGTGAAAGGGGTCTTAGTGTATTGCACATTCGTTAATAAACAGTGGGCTGGATTCAGGTAGAATTGCGCATTATTTACGGAGGCGCAGGGGAACGTTTTTGCCCTGCGCCCCCGCAAATTTGCTGCGCTGCCCTTGATTCACAGAGCAGTAGCTCCATAAATTGCGTGGGCGCGCCGGCAAAATACACCGGCGCAAGCGCGCGCAATTTAAATAATCCTGTAGGGGGCGGGAATCATTTAAATTAGGCGCGTTCCTGCGCCGATCGTAGAGCGCATGCTCCATCGGGAAACTTTCCCGACGTGCATTGCGGCAAATGACGTCGCAAGGACGTCATTTGCTTCAAAGTGAACGTGAATGGCGTCCAGCGCCATTCACGATTCACTTACGCAAACTACGTGAAATTCTAATTTCGCGACGCGGGAACGACGGGTATACGTAACAGGGGCAGCCTTACGCAAAAAGCGCCGTACGGAAACTACGTAAATTGCGTACGCAGGGCTCGGGCAACGTTGTGAATCGGCGTTAGTATGCAATTTGCATACTATACGCTGAGCACAACGGGAACGCCACCTAGCGGCCATCGCAAGAATGCAGCCTAAGATATGCGGGCATAAGAGCCTTATGCCGTGCATTTCTTAGGCTGCAGTCGGCGTAACGAGGTTCCTGAATCAGGAGCATTCGTTACGCCGGGGCAAGTAAGCAATTGCGCTGTGTAACCTATAAAAAATTTGCGCAATTAATAAAAAAGAAATTACATTTTAACATTCAAGTGCAACTACCTGAATTTTGCTTTGTATTAGAATTCGTACATTAAAACTCAGATTAGGAGCAGTTCACATTAGAGCTCAGATTGGGGCCAGTCAATTGTGCTTTATGCACATGTGTTAACAAGGAATGGACTGGGGGAATGAAAAGAAATGCGAAATAATGACTTTATTAGTCAGCTGCTCTTACTCTGTCCAATCACAGATCTCTAATCTCTTCCAATCCAGGCCATCAAGTCAAAGACAGGACCTGGAGAGCATCTACGCAATTCCTTGTGGCACACTGGAGACACTAATGACCAAGTGCGGCTTCTATGGAAAGACCCTAGAAATGTTGGCTGGAAGGACAAGGTCTCCTATCGATGGTTCCTACAGCACAGACCTCAAGATGGATATATTAGGTCAGTATATATAAATATATAAATATATATATATATATATATATATATATATATATATATATATATATATATATATATATATATATATATATATATATATATATATATATATTTAATACATACTTTAGTCTACTATATACTATAACTTTTCTGTAAGCTGTAATGACAATCTGTCAACCATACACAAAAACCTGTGTGATTGGACTGTGATGAAAAGCAACTGTTCCATGATGAATGTGTCACATACCAGCATTGCAAAGCAGAGAGTATGACTGCCCTTGAATCCACTGTTGTCTGGCTTAGATGACACGTGCCCCACTGGAGTCCTTTAGCATGGGGCTCCCCAGTGTTCCCAGCATTTACCCTTTAAGGGGAGACCCTGAGAGCAATCCAGCCTGTTGTGACTAGAACCTCAGGGGCCACAGTTCCCATTTCCAGGAGAAGCTCCCTTGTGGTAGATAGGATAGTCTTTTCTGAGTATCTTTTCAATGGTTAAAATATACATTTCAGCCACCCATGGGGGTAGGGGGCACAGGACATGGCTTCAACCGTAGAAAACAATCTACAGCAAGTTAAAAATAACATAGTCAGAGGGTGCATCCATGTGCAGGTAATTTGACTGTCATGTAGGTGTGGGTGCATGTCCCAAAACTCACACAGTCACCCAGTGGTGTATTTAGGTTTTGTGCTACCCTAGGCCTGACTAAACACATGCACCCCCTAATTTAAATATGATCCACCCCTTCCTGTCAAGGTCACACCCCTTCCTGTTTAAGACCTGCCCTGAAATTTTCCAGTGGGGACACTAGTTCTGAGGGCCTGGGGGGAAGGGGATTCCCTTAATCTGGAGAGATTTCCTCTCACTTCCTGTTTAGCTATGGGGCAGGAAATGAAGGGAAATGAACGGATGGCAAAAATAAATTAACGGGCTGTAACCATCCCTTACTCTATCCAAAATGGAAAAGAAGTGTTGCCTATAGTTCTACTTTAAGCACAAATTTCTGATAAATTTATGGAGGACTTTGACCCCTTTCACACTGGTGCCGCCCAAAGCATCGGCAGTAAAATAGCGGTAAAACGCCACCATTTTACCATCCGATTTGTGGCTTATTTCAGCCGCTAGCCGGGCGCTTTTAACTGAGAAAGGGTTAAAACCGCCCGCATTGCGTCGCTACAGTGTTTTGATTTCAATGGGCAGGAGCACATTAGGAGCGGTGAGTTTCCTAATATGTACAACTGACACAAGCAAAGGATTGCAGGAGAGTTCTACTACCTACCTGCCAGGTATAGTTGACAATGTCAGTGTCCCTTGTGTCTGCGCCATCCCTACTGTATCATACTGGCAGCAGTTTGGCCGATTTATTAAAAGTGGAGTGCAAACCGGTGGGGACTCTTTTCATGCTGCCCCCCTGCAAAGAGCTGCCCTAGGCCTGGGCCTTGTTGGCCTAGGCCAAGATACAGCGTTGCCCGCACCCACATGGATGTCAAATAGGGAGCAGCAGCTGTGGACCTGTTTACATGAATGGGACTGCCTGCACATGAATGCACAGAACACCTATGCATCAAATGCAAGCAAACATGGCCCTCATAGGTTGTACGCCTATGTGAGGCCTTAATCACCCCAACTCAGTAAAGCAATAGCAAGGAACGCGCCCGCACCCACTGCAGTGCAGAATGGTGTGCATTGCGTTGCACTGTTTTTAAATTTACTGTAAGGGTAAAGTAAAAAATTTGTATGCATTAAGATGTGCTGTCAACTATTCAAAAGCACAGCGCACCTTAAACGCAATAAATGAATGCATGTTAACATGAATGAATGCAAAGTGTGAATGGACCATAAGATGTATCATTTTGTATTTGATACAGTATAGTGAGGGTGCCAGTTCATTTACAGTAGATATGTGCATTCCCGTTCGAACAAATTTTATTTTCGTACGAAAATGTTCATTTTCGTACCCGCGGAATAATGTGTACATACGAAAAAATTAAAGCACCAAAATACGAAAACGACGGGATTACGAATGAGCCGCATAACGAACAACCGCAAATACGAACGAACGATCCGACGAAAATACGACAAAACGAAAACGGCAAAAGAACGAAAATGACATCTATAACAAAAGATTTGCATTCTGTATTTTGTTTGAATCCTCTTTCTGTTTGTATTTTCAGACGTATGTTCATATGACATCTAACAAAAGATTTGCATTCTATATTTTGTTTGAATCCATTTTCTGTTCGTATTTTCAGACGTATGTTCATATGACATCTATAACAAAAGATTTGCATTCTGTATTTTGAATTCCTTTTTTCTGTTCGTATTTTGGATTCAAAATACAGAATGCAAATCTTTTGTTATAGATGTCATATGAACATATGACTGAAAATACCAAAAGAAAAAGGATTCAAAATACAGAATGCAAATCTTTTGTTATAGATGTCATATGAACATACGACTGAAAATACCAAAAGAAAAAGGATTCAAAATACAGAATGCAAATCTTTTGTTATAGATGTAATTTTCGTTTTTTTGAATGGGCAGTGAGTGTAGTTAGTGAAGCAGCTTCTCTTTTGTGCTGAGTAGTACAGTAAAGCCAAATAAACTTTTCTGTGGATTTTCATCTGAAGGGAGATCCGTTGGCCAGACTTTTGAACCCAAAAATGGTTTTCTGATGGAGTTTAAAAACGAACAAATTTTCTGAGAACGAACGGAAAACGATCGTTTTTATGTTTGTTGTTAAAAAAGTCTGACCAAGTGTATGGGGCTTAACAATCGTTAATATGGATGAGCCGCGTGTTGAAAGTGCCGCGAATCCCGCGATATATTTACGAAAGTACAAAATGACGAAAATCCTTTTTCTGTTCGTATTTTCAGTCGCATGTTCATATGACATCCACAACAAATTGTCATAGATGTCATATGAACATACGACTGAAAATACGAACAGAAAAAGGAATTCAAAATACAGAATGCAAATCACTGACGAAAATTCACGAAAATTATTGTCTAACAAGTAACGAACATGAATTAAACAGAATAACGAACCATCCCGCATGTACGAAAATAAAACGGTAACGAAAATACGAAACAATCAGAATACGAAAAAATCTCGTATGAAAAACGAACGGGAACGAACAGGAAAACGGGCGTCTTCCGAAAAACGAACGGAAACGAACCTACGGAACGATACGAAACGGAACAAAAAAAAAAGAAAAAAAAATTCTGTGCACAGGTCTAATTTACAGTAGAATATCCATTTTAAAACCCAGTTTCCAGGGCACCTCCTTGCCTTACACATTATAGAGTCAGCAAATTGTTTCCAGGAATCTTTATACCGATTGTCTATTTCAGCTGCTGTACATTGACCTATTTTCCACTACTTGCAGGGCAAGGTTCTTTGAAGGCAGTGAGCTGGTTGCTGATTCAGGGGTGACTGTGGACACCACAATGCGTGGAGGAAGACTTGGCGTGTTCTGTTTCTCACAAGAAAACATTATCTGGTCCAACTTGAAGTACCGCTGTAATGGTAAGTTATCCATAGACTCAAAAAACCTGAGGCTGCTGAATCCAAAAAGAAAGCCGTCTCATGCCTCGTACACACGACCGGTTTTCCCGGCAGGAAAACTGCCATGAGAGCTTTTGGCCGGGACTCCCAGCCGTGTGTATGCTCCATCGCAGTTTTCCCGACAGGAAAACTGCGGGGAAAAAAAGAGAACATGTTTTCTTTTTTCCCCCTGGGATTCCCGTCGGGAAAACAGGTCATGTGTATGCTTTTCCGAGGGGAAAAAAAGTGCACATGCTCAGAATCAAGTATGAGACGGGAGCGCTCGTTCTGGTAAAACTAACGCTCGTAATGGAGATAGCACATTTGTCACGCTGTAACGGACTGAAAAGCGCATATCGTCTCTCACCAAACTTTTACTAACACGAAAATCAGCAAAAGCAGTGCAAAGGGTGGCGCCGTTTTAATGTAACTTTACCCTTAATATATTCCCGCTGTACGTGGTGTACGTCACCGCGCTTTGAATGTGTGTATGCAAGGCAGGCTTGAGAGGAATCCCGTCGGGAAAAACTTTGTTTTTTTTCTTTCCCAATAAAAACGGTCGTGTGTACAGGGCATTATACTGAAAGGTTGTCTATTACAGGAATTATATTGCACACAGATCTATGTTTGGAATCTAGCTCCTTATGGGACATTGTTATTTGTCTTATTTACACACTTGTGATGTATAGGGGACTGTGATATAAGGACATGCTACTATGAAGTAAAGGGGGATACGATGTAAATGGGGGATGTTGATGTGAAGGGGAAGACTGATGACATTGATGTAAATAGGGGACTGCGATGTGAAGGGGGAGCAAGAACATTGATGTAAAAGGGAAAAGGGGGTCTGTGATGTGCAGGATCTGAGTCAAAGAACCATAGGTGTGCGCAGCCTACTGCATTAGGGTGTGCACCCCAAAGTTCAAACACATATGTCTGTGTGTATATATGGGCAGTAGGGGATGGACGGTGTCAGTAGGGCAGTGGACGATGCCATTAGGGCAGTAGACAATGTCAGTAGGGCAGTGGATAATGCCAGTAGGGCAGTGGATAATGTCAGTAGGGCAGTGGATAATGTCAGTAGGGCAGTGGATAATGTCAGTAGGGCAGTGGATAATGTCAGTAGGGCAGTGGACGATGTCAGTAGGGCAGTGGACGATGTCAGTAGGGCAGTGGATGATGTCAGTAGGGCAGTGGATGTGTGTGTATGTCTGTGTGTGTGTATATATGGGCAGTAGGGCAATGGACGGTGTCAGTAGGGCAGTGAACGATGCCATTAGGGCAGTAGACAATATCAGTAGGGCAGTGGATAATGTCAGTAGGGCAGTGGACGATGTCAGTAGGGCAGTGGACGATGTCAGTAGGGCAGTGGACGATGTCAGTAGGGCAGTGGACGATGTCAGTAGGGCAGTGGACAATGTCAGTAAGGCAGTGGACGATGTCAGTAGGGCAGTGGACGATGTCAGTAGGGCAGAGATTGGTGTCAGTAGTTTTTTTTATTAAAACTTTTTTCCCACTTTGAGACAGGGAAAGGGACCGAGGACAGAGCTTCCCCTGCCTCTTTCTCTTCATCCAAGCAGCAGGGGAAATCTGTACATTACAACATGATTAGGGTGTGCCCAGGCACACCCTGTGCGCACGCCTATGCACAGAACAAATATGAGATTTGGACATCCGTTGGAAGAAAATTCGGACCGCCTGTGAATTTTAATTAATTACCCTTGACCATCAGTGTAAAAAAAAAAAAACATCAACTTGTTCCAAAACCACTTCAATTTGTATTATTTGAAATTGTATTTAAGATTTTCGTTGACAAATTTTGTAACGTTCTTCCTTTTTTATGCATTTACACATAGCATTAGATTATTTTGGTTTACAAATAATCAGCTTCTATTCTTTATTTCCAGACACCATCCCAGAGGACTTTCAAGCTTTTCAGGCTCAGCAGTTTACATCTTAAATCAATTCAGAATCAACAGAGGGCGTTTATTTTTTGTTTTGATGTAACCTTGGTTTTATTTGTTAATAAGAACTCAGAATCTAATGTAACAAAGTTTTTTTTATACCTACTGTACATGAATGTATGTGAAATAAGATACAATAAAGAAACATTTAAAGTTACTGAATACTGTTGTAATCTCAGCATACCCCGACAATTCATTGGTGAAATTGATTGTATTTCTAACTTAAAGTGGAATTGTTTTGTGAAGTCTATCTGATATATTTATCATGTGAGTGTGATCAATAAATCCAGATTTATAGGCAACTGAATATACTGTATATGCAAATCTCCAATTTTCTTGTCCAGTTTGACCTGCCTCTTTCTGCCATTCGAACCTCTCTATAGGCCTATTTCTAACATCACGTTATTGGGCTGATCTGCATTAGTTTATTTATGGTAGAACATCTAATCTTTGGGGGAAGGGTTAATACTTGTGTCTATTATTTATGTGTATCTGTAACCATTGGAGGAATTTTCCTTGACTTCAAATCCTGGTGAAGTCAGAAACCTGCATTCACTATATATCCTGGTCTACCACAGTACAGAGAACATGGAAATGCAATTATTTTAGTAAATATAAATGGCCAAATACCCTTTCTCATCAGCAGTAAATAGCAGTCTTCTGACTTCTATCAGTTCCTGGTTAAGGCTTGTAGGAGGAGTTTTCATACTGCACTGGCTGTCCCATCAGGATGCAGGACCCCTGACCCTACAATGTTGATTGGCCCTGTTCTGATCACATGCACTCTCCCAAGAAAAAAAAAAACTCTCTAGCAATACACACCAAACTGAGCATGTGCAGTCTGACTCCAGTAACCCTGTCTTATCCAGAAATGTTATGGGGACAATGCAAAAAGAGGAGGATCTGTGCATACAGGATCAAACAGCCTTTTTACACAATACAGAGGATTAACCCCTTAGGTTCCACAGTAAGTATAACAAGCATGCTTTTCTGCATATACAGACTGATTTCACTGTAGTTTGTTTAGTAACACTTTAAAGAAAATCCACTTTTGACATCTCTCAGCACAATAGATGTTCCAATTGGAAAATATCCATTCTTCTCCCATTCCTGTAACAACCAAAGGATTTCTCTTCATTTTCTGTACAGATGGGCCCCAAAAAATAGAAAGTGTGACAGCAAAAAAAAAGAACAAAAAACTGACGAAGGGTTTTAATCTTTCCCTGCTTAATCCAAAGCAGTAAAAGATGTTTTGGCTAAAGTTGTACTGTTAGAAATGTCATAGGTTTATTCCTGTATAACTAAATGCTGGTCAGCAGGCTGTTTCAGTTATGGTAAGGCCATCACAAATTTGTTAGCACCTTTTTATACATATTTGTGAGCATAGCTCTATGATTGCAGGTTATATAGCATGCCGTATTTGGTACTGACTGGGTCTATTGATCTTTATATATACACAATTTCTATCTATGAGTGAGAAGTGTGCCAACATCTGCACACTGAAATGGAGCTGCTTTGGATTCTTTTCATAAATTCCACTCTGTCCAGTGACTGTTCCTTGGAAAACGGATTGGAGGAAAGGAGTGCAGTTTGTATTCTGTTGCTGGAATACGGTGGGACAGACCACACGCTGATCACAGCTTTCTATTCACGTCACAAGAAATGTCATGTTATAGTAAACCCATCATTTTAATATATGTACCATAGAACAGACAAACCACTAAAGACCATTGCTTAAATATGGTTTTATAGGAAAAGGTTATTATGTAACACAAATGTTCCTAGTCTATGTATGCAGGACATAAAATAGCTCAGATTAAAAACACATCTATGTTTCGGTCCGGTGAAAATACTAATCCTGCACACTAGTAAATAGAAGAAGAAAAACTGGTAGCAAAAAAAAGTGAAAAACACTCTTCAAAGACTAAAATAAATAAATGCCGCTCTTTTGAAATAGTGATGTCACCCTGTGTACAATCTTAATACAATCAAATTAAAACTGTGAATTCTACATACACAAGATATAAATCTCAAAACACTTTTTATTTGTAAAGTCCAAAGAAATGTAGCAAATTGAAAGCCTTCATCACTGCAAACTTTTTGGGTGTATTCTCACCTCAATATATTGCCCATCACAACACAGGTGAAAAACAACACGCTCCCATGTAATCACTCAGGCCCCGTACACACGACCGAGTTTCCTCGGCGGCTTCAACACAGAACTCGACGAGGAACTCGATGTGTTTGGCACGTCGAGTTCCTCGGACGTGTGTACGGGGCCTCAGATCCACATCTCTTCAGAATGGATGGATACTGTTCAATTCTCCTGCCCATGATTGCCTCTCTCTCCATCTCTCTCAGAGTGAGAGAGAGAGACTTGTAAAGCGCAACACATGCGAACTGAATCGCCTCTGGGCGCTGTATCCATTTCATGGGTAAGGAACCCTTTGACCTCAGAAGAGATGGGTTTTAATCTTTCTCCTGAAGGCCAAGTGGTCCAACTCCAGTCGGATGGTGGTTGGTAGTGCATTCCACAGCCGGGGTCCTTGGACTGCAAATCTTCGATCCCCTTTGGACTTGTATCTGGCTTTGGGTACCTGGAGGAGGTTTTGATTGGTGGATCGCAGAATGCGATTGGGGTTATGGGCTTCTATTTTTTCGCATAGATATTGGGGGGCGTTGCCTTGAATACACTTATGTATTAGACAGAGTGCCTTGAAAGTGATTCTGTCTTTTACTGGCAACCAATGAAGGTGAGATTGATTCCCATGGTTTTTTCCCAGTCACTAGTCGAGCGGCCGTATTTTGAACAACTTGCAGACAAGTGATTTGGTATTTGGGGAGTCCTAGATAGAGGGCATTTGCGTAGTCGAGTCTGGAATTGATGATTGTTCCCACCACGACTGCAATGTCCTCTTTCGGGATAAAGGGCGTGAGTCTGCGTAGTAGGCGCAGCAGATGGTGGGATCCGCTGACTACTGACCCTATTTGTGCATCCATTGTCATGTAGGTATCGAAAATGACTCAGAGACTTTTGACTTTGGTGCTAGGGGTGATGGTTTTACCCAGAATGGGTGGGGGAGTCCATGTTGACGCAGGGTGATTTTTCCAGTTAGCGTGAAACATGATAAGCTCTGTTTTCGAACCATTGAGTTTAAGATAACCGTTTGTCATCCAGTTATCTATAAGGCCTCGTACACACCATCGGACATGTCCGCTGGGAGATTTCGGTCTGATGGTTGTACACACCATCAAACCGAAATCCGCGGTGACGTGTCCGCGCCGTCGCCGCAACGACGTGCACGACGCTGGACGGTCAATGCTTCCACGCATTAGTCTAATCACTTCGACGCATGCGAGGGATGGCGGCCGATCGGACATGTACGGTGAGTCTGTCCGACGGACAGGCTTCCAGCGGACATTCTAAGAAACATTTGTCCACTGCAAAACGGTCGGCTAGACAAATGTCCGCTGGAAACCTGTCCGGCCGGCCTTACACACGGCCGAACATGTCTGCTGAAACTGGTCCGCGGACCAGTTTCAGCAGACATGTTCGGTCGTGGTTACAAGGCCTTAGATTGAGGCATTTCTCTAGTCCAAGAGAATGATCCTTTTTGTTGCAGATGCGGAAATATAGTTGTGTGTCGTCTGCATAGGAGTGGTAAAGTAACTTCTGGTTACTAATGATTTCAAAGAGAGGGCGAAGATAGATATTAAACAATACGGGCGATAAGGGAGATCCCTGAGGGACTCCGCATGACACCATACAGTTTTCAGAAGTGAAAGACCCCAGTTTCACTATTTGTGATCGGTTTTCCAAGAAGGAGGAGAACCAAGGTAAAACACCTTCAGCGACTCCGGCTACTTCAGCTAGCCTAGCCAGTAGTAGTCCGTGGTCTACAGTGTCAAAAGCCGCGCTTAGGTCCAGCAGTATCAGGAGACAAGATTCTCCTTCGTCTGCGGCCTCTAGAGCATCATCCCATATTTTGAGCAGCGCCGTTTCTGTTCCGTGACCCGGACGGAAGCCCGATTGAAACGGATCGAGTAATTTATGGGTGTCTAAATGCAGTTGCAGCTGTTGTACAACTACTTTCTCCATTACCTTGGAGAAGACATTTAGAGCTGTTATGGGCCTCCGGTTGTTTGGGTCTTTGGGGTCGAGGGTATTTTTTTTTAGAATTGGTTTTATTGTACCTTGTTTTACCAAGGTAGGCACCATGCCCTCCTTGAATGATTGGTTTATGAGCTGCGTGATAGCTGGTGCCAGTATATCAGCACTTTTTCAGCAGTTTAGTGGGGATGATATCATTGGGTGCTGTGCTATTACGCAGAGTCCCGATGATATTTTTAGTGGCATTGATGGAAATGGGTTTTAGAGTGAATTTTGGTGATTGCGGCGGATTTATGTGGGTATTAGGTTTGTGATTTGGGGGGGGAGTTGGTGACGGTTCCATTTTGCTGAATACTTTCACAGATTTTTTCAATTTTATTAATGAAATAATCCGATAATTCATTGCAAAATTCTTGTGAATCAGAATTGGGGGCCTCTAAACAAGCAGAGAGAGTGGTGCTAATGGATTAGGGGGGAGTACAACTAGGGGAATCCATAGTGGAGAAGGATCTGGGGGTTTTAGTTGATCATAAGCTCAATAATAGCATGCAATGCCAAGCTGCAGTTTCCAAAGCGAGCAAAGTCCTTTCTTGTATTAAGAGAGGTATGGACTCCAGAGAGAGAGAGAGATAATGCTGCCCCTATACAGCAAAAAGCAGCGTTTTGCATGCAATAGATTTCAATGGACCTGCATCCAAAACGCATTTTGCCGCGTTTTGCGTTTTTTTGTTCATAGCTGGTTGTTAAAGGAAATGTAAAAAAAAAAAAATTACTGGCTAAAACAAAAACAAAAAAAAACGCAAAACGCGGTAAAATCGCGGTAAAAATGCACGTCAAAAACGCAGCAAGCACCAAAAAAAGCATTGCAAAAACGCTCAAAAGCAACATGCATAGGTGTGAATTGAGCCTAACAGGGCAGGTTTTATGTATTACCTTGGAGAGATGCAGACTAGAATACTGCAATCACTGAGCAGCAAATGATATCGCCTGTAAAAGATATTTCAGTTATCTTGCAAACCTGGCCTGTTAGTGGGCCCTGAGGACAGGGTTGATGACCACTGCGCTAAAGGACAGTCAGACTTGGCATCGGCTTTCAGACAATCTTAATGCCAAACACTAAACTCCATTGAGCATATCCACTTCAAGGGTCAATCTGATTTTTGCAGCATTTGTATGCAGTTGTTACTAATCCAAGCAGACGCACTGCTGTCTCTCTTGACAGATAACACTGGTACTGAGCTTTGGGGTCTATGAACTCAGGCATTCATGGCAGAATTGCTGTTCTTCCTATACAAGTCCACGGGAATTCAAAAGCAATGACTCCCTTACTGTGTATTCTTTAGGATATATGGTCTTCACTAAAGTTTGTCTTTTCTTTTCCATTATTTCAATGCATCTTGCACTAGAGAACACATGTAGGCTGCCCTTGTTGAACCCAAATAAACATGAAATATGTAAGCTATTAATTAAAATATATTGTCCATGTTGTCTCTCCACCATCAGGGGGATGTTCCATCTGCCCAACATATGGATATTTAAAAAGAGATCAAAAGGGTAAATAGGACAGGAAGCAAATGCAATAATCTGAATGCTATTTTTTTTATTATTAAAAAGATATATATATTTTTTTTTTAAAAGATATATATATATATTTTTTTTAAAAGCCTATGGCGTGTGAACACACCCAAAAACTCCACCCGGTGCAAAAAAAAAGGGCACACACATAAAGAGTGTTCACAAAAACGTGCAGACGGGTGCAACGTCAAGTGGTCCTCCTGTGAAGAGGGACCCAAACCCTGTTCCCCCGGGGGGGGTTAGGCTCCAGACGGGGACTGAGGTACTGTGGTCCGAGCAACCGAAGCCGACACGGACCCAACTTCCTCGGAGGGACTGCCGAAACAGAACCCTCCCAGTACTAGGTGGGGCTCCCCCGAAGGGAGACCCCATGAGAGCAGGCGAACTAAGCCAGAAGGCCATGTCCACCCACTCCCAAGACGTTCAGGGCTGGCCCGAGGACTCGCACCCTACTAAATCACACAGTGTCACAAAACGTGCACAACAAAAAAAGACAAAAAAGTGACAAACACAGGCTTAAATAAAATAAAGTGGGGGAAGGGATAGTGGAGAGGAGAGTGAAAGAAGTGACCATTGTGGTGAAACAATGACCAGGCCCTCCGGCCAGGAATAAAAAATTCCTCCTAGCCAAAAGGCCCGGCCCAGGAGGCAGGTGCTAAAAAAAGCGTGTATCTGGTGCAGTGACCGTGGTATCTTAAATCAATGTGTCCCTCACACACAGTGATCTTCAGATACCCCTGGACTGCCACTCAGGGGCACATGCACCATAGGCTTTTCGTTCCATATCCGACCCCCCGACCGGCCAGTGCAGCCCTCCACCCCTGCCAGCTAGAGAGCCCTTCAAGGTTTTCTTGGGGAGAACTGCCGCTCAGGTAACAGCCTCCACCAATACTAGCCCCTCCAGACCCTCCGTCAACCCAGCGGATTTGCATGGCTCTACCCGTCCTACCACAGGGCATTACCAGCTCCTCCAACCGGATCGCTGACAGAGATAGCACTTACACCAGCCAGCCAGAAGGCCAGACTAGAACTCGGCAAAAAGACCAAGACCAAGCGCAGCACCCATCCTCACCAGGAGCACCCTTCCAGGTGGCTCAGACTCAACCATGGGCCGGCCCCCAGTATTCTGTCGGGCAGCACAGCGTAGTCCCTGCTGAAACCATCCTTCCAGGTGCAATGACATCATTGGATTGCATCCACCCTCCCAATGGAGGTGCTTCAGCGCTCAGCTGACAACTGATAAGGACAGATACCACACCTAGTCCTAGCCAAAAGGCCGAGAAGCAGCAGGGAAGACAACCACGATCAGCACGGCCTAGAGTGTGCAATAGCCGTGCCTCGCCCTGGGAGAACCACCTTCCTGATCATGGTGTCTCCCCTGCCAGGTAAGTATTTTTTTTAAAAGATATATATATTTTTTTATTTTGAAAAGCCTATGGCGTGTGAACACACCCAAAAAAACTCCACCCGGTGCAGAAAAAATGTGCACACACATAAAGAGTGTTCACAAAAACGTGCAGACGGGTGCAACATCAAGTGGTCCTCCTGTGAAGAGGGACCCAAACCCTGATCCCCCGGGGGTTAGGCTCCAGACGGGGACTGAGGTACTGTGGTCCGAGCAACCGAAGCCGACACGAACCCAACTTTCTCGGAGGGACTGCCGAAACAGAACCCTCCCAGTACTAGGTGGGGCTCCCCCGAAGGGAGACCCCATGAGAGCAGGCGAACTAAGCCAGAAGGCCATGTCCACCCACTCCCAAGACGTTCAGGGCTGGCCCGAGGACCCGCACCCTACTAATCACACAGTGTCACAAAACGTGCACAACAAAAAAAGACAAAAAAGTGACAAACACAGGCTTAAATAAAATAAAGTGGGGGAAGGGATAGTGGAGAGGAGAGTGAAAGAAGTGGCCATTGTGGTGAAACAATGACCAGGCCCTCCGGCCAGGAATAAAAAATTCCTCCGGTCCTAGCCAAAAGGCCCGGCCCAGGAGGCAGGTGCTAAAAAAAGCATGTATCTGGTGCAGTGACCGTGGTATCTTAAATCAATGTGTCCCTCACACACAGTGATCTTCAGATACCCCTGGACTGCCACTCAGGGGCACATGCACCATAGGCTTTTCGTTCCATATCCGACCCCCCGACCGGCCAGTGCAGCCCTCCACCCCTGCCAGCTAGAGAGCCCTTCAAGGTTTTCTTGGGGAGAACTGCCGCTCAGGTAACAGCCTTCTGTCGGGCAGCACAGCGTAGTCCCTGCTGAAACCATCCTTCCAGGTGCAATGACGTCATTGGATTGCATCCACCCTCCCCATGTAGGAGGTGCTTCAGCGCTCCGCTGACAACTGATAAGGACAGATACCACATCCAGTCCCAGCCAAAAGGCCGAGAAGCGGCAGGGAAGACAACCACGATCAGCACGGCCTAGAGTGTGCAATAGCCGTGCCTCGCCCTGGGAGAACCACCTTCATGATCATGGTGTCTCCCCTGCCAGGTAAGTATTTTTTTAAAAAGATATTTTTTTTTGAAAAGCCTGTGGCGTGTAAAACACAACCCAAAAACTCCACCCGGTGCAGGAAAAATGTGCACACACATAAAGAGGTGCAACAAAAAACTGACGGTGCATCGTCAAGTGGTCCTCCGAAGAGGACCCAGCTCTGATCCCCCGGGGCGTTAGGCTCCTGGCAGGGAAAAGAGTAAACTGTGGTCCATACAGCCGAAGCCATATGGACCCATCTTGGTCCAAGCAGCCAAAGCCACAAGGACCCAACATCCTCAGAGGGACTGCCGAAACAGAACCCTCCTCGGTGAGGCTCCCCCGAAGGGAGACCCCATGAGAGCCGGCGAACTTAGCCAGAAGGCCGGGTCCACCAACTCCCAAGACTTTCTGAGCGGGTCCGAGGACCAGCACCCTACTCATCACACATAAAGTGCAGTGCACCAAACAAAAAAGTGACAAAAACAGACAAACACGGGGAAAATAAAAAATTAAAGTGGGGAGAAGGAAGATGGGAGAGTGAGGAAAGTGACCAATGTGCTATACATTGGCCGGCCCTCCGGCTAGGAAACAAAAATTCCACTGGTCCTAGCCAAAAGGCCGGGCCCTAGCGGCAGGTGTCAAAAAGGTGTGTGTGGAGATCAGTGACCTGAAGGTGCCACACGATGAGTGCCCCTCAAACACTCGTGCAATGTATGGCACCCCTGGACTGCCACTCCAGGGGCACAATCTCCATGGGCTTTTTAACGGTCCCTAGCCCCCGGTCCGGACCGGCAGCACCCTTCCCAGCCAGGAAGGTGGGAGAAGAGGTTGGGGAGAGCCCACCTAAGCAGGCTCTACCCACAACCCCTATCTCTCCCACCTAATCACATTCTGGAAGTACTACCCACTCCTTCCCGGTTAAAGGAGAAGCAAGGGTTCCCTCCAGAACAACTGACTGGGGCAGATACCACCAAATCCAGGCCAACGGCCAGGGACCCGGCATCTTGGCTTCAACCTCATGCCTCACTGTCCCGATCAGAAGGCTTCCACCTCCACGCCAACAGGCTTAGCGTCCGCCGACTGCCATCCCTTTCCCCCTGCCACAGGGTACCGGGGACAGTCAGCTTAGCACCACCTATTGGCAACTGATAAGAACAGATACTACACTTGATCTTAGCCAAAAGGCCGAGAAGCGGCAGGGAAGACAACCACGATCAGCACGGCCTAGAGTGTGCAATAGCCGTTTCTCGCCCTGGGAGAACCACCGTCATGGTGTCTCCCCTGCCAGGTAAGTATTTTTTTAAAAAGATGTACTGAAGGATACCTACAGTATATACAAATGTGCTTTATAAACTCAGCACCCATCATAAATCATTATGGTTCTGGA
This sequence comes from Rana temporaria, assembly GCF_905171775.1. Taxonomy (NCBI): domain Eukaryota; kingdom Metazoa; phylum Chordata; class Amphibia; order Anura; family Ranidae; genus Rana; species Rana temporaria. The sequence goes on along the minus strand of NC_053489.1, from coordinate 93,770,428 downwards.
CCAATCCTCTAACAACTTATGAAGAGGTAAATAATTTAGGGTTGTTGGCATAGGTGTGTCATAGCCAGTTAAGGAAAGAAAGTTACCGCTCCAGGTGTATAGTGTTAGGACGGGGATATGCAATTAGCGGACCTCCAGCTGTTGCAGAACTACAAATCCCATGAGGCATAGCAAGGCTCTGACAGCCACAAGCATGACACCCAGAGGCAGAGGCATGATGGGACTTGTAGTTTTGCAACATCTGGAGGTCCGCTAATTGCATATCCCTGCGTTAGGATGATCAGTATGGTCTCAGAAGATCAAGGGTGCTGGCAATGCACAAAGCAACAAATGGAAAAAGAAAATATTGACAGCCACACTCGAAAAAACCTTGATGGTTGTCTTTATTTAAAAAAGGAAAAATTCACTATAAGTCACAGCTCACAACACGGGAGTAAAACGTCTGACGCATTTCGCACTATAAATTAGTGCTTAATCATAGCTGATTCAAAGCTATGATTAAGCACTAATTTATAGTGCGAAACGCGTCAGTAGTTTTACTCCCATGTTGTGTGCTGTGACTTGTAGTGCATTTTTCCTTTTTTAAATAAAGACAACCATCAAGGTTTTTTGGAGCGCGGCTGTCCATATTTTCCTTTTCCATTCATCATAGCCAGTTGTCAGGGTTAACCCTAAGTAAACCAATTTTGTTGGTTCCACCAAAAAGTGCAGTTGGAATTTAATAGGAGTTGGCTGGGTCGAAGGATATCAATAATTACGACTTTTATTTATTTGCGTTATTGCTTCTGATTTATTTGCAGCGTTTGTAACAAGTTTGCCAATTAGAAATTGTCTTGCAAGTGTAAGTAAGGCATCATCTGTCAAAAGGCCAATTTTTTGAATCGCTATTTTGCAAGAGTAACCAAGAATATCAGGTTTCCGTCCGATTGCTGGAGGTACTGGTTCAATTGCTAGTGCAAAGATAATTGGGAGAGGGGGTCCTGTCTTGTACCCTGAAATGTTGAGAAAGGATCTGAAAGTTGTCACAGGAATGGAACTTTTGGTGTTGGTAGGCTATATATGGTTTTCAAAGGGGGAAAGAGCCTGGAAAGAACCTTCAATTTTTTTAAGCCGGGGAAGATCAACTGTAAATATTCTTACCAGCCATCAAAGGCTTTAGCTACAGCTAAGCCGAACAGCAAGAGATCTGTTTGTGTGTCATGTGTTATTTATTATGCACTGGGCGTTATCTGTCATTGGTCAGCCACGTATGAATCTACATGGATCTGGTGAGAATATTAGGAATCCACCCCTGCAAGGCGAGTTTAACCACTTTGGCTGCCAAATGACCGGGCCACTTTTTGCGATTCGGCACTGCATTGCTTTAACTGATAATTGCGCAGTCGTGCGACGTGGCTCCCAAAAAAAATTGACGTCCTTTATTTTTTTCCACAAATAGAGATTTCTTTTGTTGGTATTTGATCACCTCTGCGGTTTTTAATTTTTTGCGCTATAAACAAAAATAGAGCGACAATTTTGAAAAAAAAAAAAAGCAATATTTTTTACTTTTTGCTATAATAAATATCCCCCAAAAATATATACAAAAAAAAATGTTTCCCTCAGTTTAGGCCGATATGTATTTTACATATTTTTGGTAAAAAAAAAAGAAGAAAATATTGCAATAAGCGTTTGATTGTTTTGTGCAAAAGTTATAGTGTCTACAAAATTAGGGATAGTTTTATGGCATTTTTATTAATATTTTTTTTACTAGTAATGGCAGCAATCTGTGATTTTTATCGTGACTGTGATATTGCGGTGGACACATCTGACACTTTTGATGCTATTTTGGGACCATTGTCATTTATACAGCGATCAGTGCTATAAAAATGCACTGATTACTGTGTAAATGATACTGGCAGGGTAAGTAAATGCACTGAAGGGGTAACCACTAGGGGGCTAGGAAGGGGTTAAGTGTGTCCTAGGGTGCGATTCTAACTGTGTGGGGGCTGGACTACATGTTGACAGGGAGCAGAAGATCAGTGTTCTGTCACAAGGCAGAACAGGGAGATGCCTTGTTTACACAGGCATCTTCCTGTTCTGCAGCTCAGTGACGTGATCGCGGGACACCGGCGGACATCGAGCAGGGCCACACAGCGGCAAATTTAAAAGGAGGGATATAGATAGATAGATAGATAGATAGATAGAGATAGATAGATAGATAGATAGATATGCCCATTCTGCCGACGTAAATGTTTGTGCGGCAGTCGGCAAGTGGTTAAATATTTTATAATCCTTGCTGGTGACAGGTCAAATCGGAGCCTATTGTCGACAACCGGAGCATCCCAAACGGTGTGACGCCAACTTTGCGGCGCCAATTTCCAAAAGTAGTTGCACAATTTTTGTTGACTTTGGGGGCGATTTCAATAGACATCTTTGTATGAACCCGCACAGATGTCTTTCAAGTCGCCCTTGAAGTCAGACTGAAATGCCTCTCTGAACTTGCACGATTTCAAAGCGATGTTCAGTGTGAACGAGGGATAGTACCGAATTGCTCGGATGGATTGGATGGAAGCATGGGGATCTTTCACGGTTTGGGGACAACTATGAGCTTGTAAGAATTCCTCTGAACAAGCACCTTTAGTAACAATTTAATTGTAGAGGCCTTTTAGGTATGTGGTTGGAAAGGAGACAATTTTTTTTTATAGTACAATGCCATTCAGGCTGGGGTTGGGCTTAGTTTAAAGGGTAAAAAAAAAACAGCAAATTAAAATATATTAATATAGCATATACAATTGCTACACAAGCCATATTGTATTTTAATGTTAATAAAAAATTACCTTTACATTTTAAACTGCAGCATTATAAATTATCTGTAAAATTCAATGCAGTATGTAATTTCACGCTTAGGCATACTCTGCAACTAAAATTTCAAATTTGGTGAGCTACTCCCCAAGTCTGCCTTTTCAACCAGGGTGCCTTGGCAAAATGCCTAAAAATTGCCCCAAAATTGTATACAAGCCAGCGGATGGATGAATCTTGCTTTCATTGTGCACCATTACATCCTTCTAGCCACCAGCGTCCTTACAACCAATGACCCCCCCTGCTGTTCTCGGTCAATCTAGAGGTTGCCACCCAAGACAGTTCGGGTTTGGAATCATGCATCTGGGTTTCAGACTGCCTGAAACCCGGACAACATTATTCAGACTGGACCTTGGCTTCCCAGGCAAGGTTGCTGGCTGAAGTTGTTCTAAGCCGAGAGTGTCTGTAATGCCCTGTACACACGATCGGTTCGTCTGATGAAAACGGACCGATGGACCGTTTTTCATCGACAAACCGATCGTGTGTGGGCCCCAACGTGAAAAAATAGAACCAGTTTTAATTTTTCTTATGGTTAAAAAACCGATAGAAAAAAACGATCATCTGTGGTGAAATCCATCGGTCCAAAAATCCAGACATGTTCAGAATGAAGTCGACGCATGCTCGGAAGCATTGAACTTAATTTTTCTCAAGCATGTCATAGTGTTTTACGTCCACCGCGGTTGGACACGATCGTATTTTTAAAACCGACAAACCGATCAGGTGTACAGGGCATTACACTCTGTCATGCTGCCCAAAGCCAGCACTAACAATACCCCCCCGCGCACACGGGAGAGGAGAGAGGGCTCCATATGCACCTCTTTCTCCCGCCCTACCCTGGCTCGCAATTTTCTGCTCCATTTTTATCCCGAAGGGGTTCTATTGGGTTGAGGTCAGAACTCTGTGCAGTCAAGTTTCTCCACCCCAAAACTCACTCATCCATGACTTTATGGACCTTGCTCTGTGCATTGGTGCGCAGTCTTGTTAAAACAGGAAGGGGACAATCCCCAAACTGTTCCCACAAAGTTGGGAGCATGAAATTGACCAAAATGTCTTGGTATGCAACACCTTATAAGTTCCCTTCACTGGAACTAAGGGCCAAGCCCAACCCCTGAAAAACCACTCCACTTCATAATCCCCCCCTCCACCAAATGATTTGGACCAGTGCACAAAGCAAGGTCCATAAAGACATGGACGAGCGAGTTTGGGGGAGGAACTTGACTGGTATACACAGAGCCCTGACCACAACCCAATAGAACACCTTTGGGATGAATTAGAGCGGAGACTGCAAGCCAGGCCTTTGCATCCACATTGGTGCCTGACCTCACAAATAAGCTTCTGGAAGAATGACCAAACATTCCCATAGACACATCCTAAACCTTGTGGACAGGTGTCCCAATACTTTTGACAATAGTGTATTTTTTATGTTTTACAGAGCTATACCGGCAAAAGGGGCCAGCCTGAAGCGATTCCAGCAGGACTACAGTTCAATACACTCAAACATGTACATTCATGTTGGATTCAAATAAATTCTTATTACATTTATGAGATTCTTGATAATGAAGCAATATTATTTAGAGTTGGTAGAATAATTTTTTGATGACTAGTAGCATATGATAGGTGGTGGAAATTTTTGTCCAGGCCGCATACAGAAGTGATGCCTTTAATGTCTTCATGATGGCCCTTTTATGTGTATTTTACCTACCTAGTTTTCATCATGGAGATCTCTACAGTGAAGCCACGTGAATGTGCGTCAATCATGCCCAAAACCAGCTGCAAAATTGTATCTGAAACAGATCCAGATCACCAATCTGTGCATAACCTTAACATCTGTGGGCAGGGCAGGACTTAGGGTGGTGGGGGCCCCTGGGCTTGAGTGTTGAAGGAGGGCCCCCTGGAGCCGAGAATTGGGGGGGGATCGAAGTTGTTGAGCGGGGGGGGGGGGGGCATTGAAGTTGTTGAGCGGGGGGGCGCATTAAAGTTGTTGAGCGGGGGGGGGGGGGGGGGGGGGGTTTGCAGTTGTTGAGGGGGGGGGGGGGGAGTGCCCTCTCATCTGTGTCAAAGCTAGCCGGACCACAGGCTTGTCATTGGCCCCGCAGTGCGGGAAATTAAACCCTTTCGTGGGACTGCGGAAGAAGCTATCTGTGCGGGAAAGTCCCACAGAATCCGTGCGTGTTGGGAGGTATGCGCAGGGCCGCAGGGCCGCCATCAGGAATTTTGGGGCCCCTTGCACAGCTTAAGGCATGGGCCCCACTGGAGCAGAGAACCTATCTACCCCCTATATAATATAGGGGGGGTAGCCATCCGGGGCCCTGGGACCTCTGGGCCTTTTAATAAAAATAAAAAATAAACCTCTGGGCCCTTTAATAATAAAAAAATACATTTATAAAAAATACATAAAAAAAAAGGGGAGGTTGCCATCCGGGGCCCTGGGGACCTCTGGGCCTTTTAATAAAAAAAATAAAAAAAATAAACAAAAAAATAAACATTTATAAAAAAAAATAAAAAAAGGGGGGGTTGCCACATGGGGCCCTCTGAGCCCTTTAATAAAAAAAATTATATATATATATTATATATATATTATATATATATATATATATATATATATATATAAAAATTTAATTTTTTTTATAAAAAATAAAAAAGGTGGGTTGCCATCCGAGGGGCCCTGGAGACCCTGGCCCTTTAATAATAATAATAAAATATATATTTTTGTAAAAATATATATTTTTGTATTTTGTAAAAAAATAAAACAGTTTTTTTACAAAAAAAATTATTAAAAAAAGGGGGGGTTGCCGTCCGGGGCCCTGGGGACCTCCGGACCCTAAAAAAAAAAAAAAATAAATAAATAAAAAAACTTTTTTTTTTTTAAAGGGGGCCCCCTATTGGGTGGGGGCCCCTGGGCTTGAGCCCAGTCAAGCCCAATGGTAGTCCGGCCCTGTCTGTGGGTATACAATTGGGGATATGGGATTGTACGATTTTTATTATTTATTTTTTATGGCTGAACTAGATGGACTTGTGTCTTTTTTTCAACCTAACTATGTAACACCTACCGTATTTTCCGGCGTATAAGACGACTTTCTGGATGCAAAAACATGCATCCAAAGTCGGGGGTCGTCTTATACGCCGGGTACGGTCTTTGTGCTCACTTTTTTTGCCGGCGGTGACAGTCTCTATACGGCGAGCGCCAATGATTTAAAAGACGCTCCTTCTCCTCAGAGTGTTCTGTGATAGGAGGAACACAGAAAGATTTGTGTTCCTCCTATCACAGATGCCTTCTCATCCTCGGACGAGATGAGAAGACGTCCGTGATAGGCGGAACAGAGGCGCTGCGGGGGAAAATTTGTGTTCCGCCTATCACAGAACACTCTGAAGAGAAGGCGCGGCTTTCAAATCATTGACGCTAGCGCTCGCAGTACGGAGACTGTCACCGCCGGCAAAAAAAGTGAGTGTTTGTGGTGATTGCACTGGGGGGCAGCAAGTTCAGGCACAGTGGGGGCAAGTGATGGCACAGAGAGGGGCAAGTGATGGCACAGAGAGGGGCAAGTGATGGTACAGTGAGGGGCAAGTGATGGCACAGTGAGGGGCAAGTGATGGCACAGTGGGGGCAAGTGATGGTACAGTGAGGGGCAAGTGATGGCACAGTGAGGGGCAAGTGATGGCACAGTGAGGGGCAAGTGATGGCACAGTGAGGGGCAAGTGATGGCACAGTGGGGGCAAGTGATGGCACAGTGAGGGGCATGCAATGTAATGGCACAGTGAGGAATGTAATGTAATGGCACAGTGCAGTGACATTTGAAAAAGCCTGTTTCTGTCAGGCGGTTGTTCTGGCCTACCCCTCAGCTTCCAGAAAGACTAGTAAGAAGGGGGTAGGTCGTTATACAGTGAGTATATCCCAAAACCTAAATTTTTTCCAGTCGTCTTATAACGCCGGAAAATAAAGTACATGAAAATATTCACTCAAAAAAGTTTTTTTCAAAACAAATCTTTATTACGTAGAACAGTTTTTTTTTTTAAAAAGGCTATAAAAAAAAAAAAACTTTTATAAAAGAAAACATTGTTCATATTACAGGGTTCAAAGAATAGGAATAATTGATGAACAATTTAATGACCATCCATCTGTCCTGCCAGTTCTATAGAACATTTTACATGTTATACATAAATAATCCATATTTTGCTTTCATACATTTTCTTTCCTCACACTGGCCCCCAAAATCCCATGTCGGCAGCATCATTCCTATAGAGATTTACAATTTCCTGAGATCCATTATATCAGTCTGGAACAAAGCCATCATTCTTGATTCCACAAGGGCCGGACACTGGCCAACCAGTGACAATCATTATACAGAACTCAATCATTGCTACAAGTCAATGTCATCAATTACTAAATAAATAACTGAATTTGTATATATTGTCGTAATATATATATAAAAAAAAAAAAAAATTACAAAATTGTTTCAAATACACATAAATGTAACATTTGGACAGTAAAAACCTTTAAGACTGTTTACATGAACTGAAAAAAAGGGGGGGGGTTCCAGTTTAAATAAAAGGCAAATTCCCTGCTTCAAAGCTCTTCCTGAAATAATGGCTAGTCGTCCCCTTCATATAGAAAGCACCCAGTATTAAGGGGGCATAACAGTGGCCTACAAGTGCCACGAAGTTTGAACACAGACCGCAATGCCAGATTTCACCAGCAGGTGTACTGCAAATGAAAACTCTAGGTATGACTTCAAGTTGAAGGGGACTGATGAAAATGGCAGCTTCTTTCTATAAGTACATGAAAAGGCCATGAGCAGGGCTACACTTTCTAGTGGAAATCCTTTTACTTAGGAATATTTACAAAGCTACATGCAATAGAGCCAAAGCCCAACAACACCATTGTCCACCTAGATAGAGAAATATTAAAGAATGGTAGGTTGAAAGTTGTTGCATGACAAACATGAGAAAATGTCACATATGCAAACCACCACAATCTGCTCCAGTCCCACATCAAATACACATGTCCAGCTCTTTCTGCCTATGCAGTGTCAAGCTTGTTTGCTTTAAAAACGGGTGATTAAGAATATATATATTTTTTTTATTGTTTTTGGATGGCACATATTTGTACTTGCAAATTATTGCACAGCAACATGTTCAATATTTTCAGAATTTTATTTTCAAATGCTCCCCCTAGTGGCTATAGCTATATCAGCTAGTGTTGTCAGCATCCTTGCTGGAGGACAGCTTAAATTAAATTAAAAGGGAACCTAAAAGGTCTGTAATTTCCAGTGAATTATTAGGAGTTAGTGCAAACACGTCAGATAAAAGGTGTGGAAAAGTCCTTATGCAAGTATGTGGCGAACAAAAAAAAAAACCCACCATGAACAAAAAGCTGACAACATGCAGTTTATGGACAGAGAGATTAAAAGGTAAGCGGTGGCTGCAATCGTTTTCCAATTTATATATTTTTCACTGCCATTTACACATTTCCTGTCCTAGGCTGACTTTGCTTACTCCAGGGTTTGACAAATTTGCTTGGAATCTAGGAGCCAGCTAAAAAAAGTTAGGAGCCAGAAAACGCACCCCGTCCCGACGAGCTTGCGAGCAAAAGATGTAAACGGTGTTCAAACCACACATGTGAGGTATCGCTGCGATTGGTAGAGCAAGAGCAATAATTCTAGACCTCCTCTGTAACTCAAAACATGCAACCTGTAGATTTTTTAATTGTCGCCTATGAAGATTTTAAAGGGTAAAAGTTTGTCGGCATTCCACGAGTGGACGCAATTTTGAAGCGCGACATGTTGGGTATGAATTTACTTGGCGTAACATTATCTTTCATAATATAAAAAAAATGGGGATAACCTTTACTGTTGTCTATTTTTTAATTAAAAAAAGTGTAATTGCAAGACCGCTGCGCAAATACGGCGTGACAAAAAGTATTGCAATGATCGCCATTTTATTCTCTAGGGTGTTAGGATACAAATTATATATAATGTTTTGGGGGTTCTAATTAGAGGGAAGAAGATGGCAGTGAAAATAGTGAAAAATTACATTAGAATTGCTGTTTAACTTGTAATGCCTTAACTTGTAATACCAACGGCCACCACCAGGATGGCGCCAGCTCACACAAGGAAGAGCAGGGGACCTGCCAAGCCAAGTCGCAGGAGGCCATTTTCTAGTCGCCATGGCGACTGGGATTTGTCGAGCCCTGGCTTACTCTACTCTTACTGTACTTTATGAAAGCATTGTTGTCACCCTAGGCTGATCTCCTTATCTGGACTACAAACACATTCTCTTCGGTTTATCTACATTGCATAGGGGGGTAGGGGGATTTGTAGTTTACAGAAGATAGCTTAGAAGGAAGATTTGAGATTTCAGTTTAATTCACAGGACATTGCAAGTTCACTTAACCCAAAAAATGAAAAAGAATGCAGCCACCAGAGCTAAAAACTGGTTACCTGAAATAGATTACTGTATATACTTGAGTATGACCGAGGCCCTAATTATACCACAAAAAAAATGGGAAAACGTACTGACTTGAGTATAAGCCTAGGGTGAGAATGCAGCAGCGTTCAATGCAAAGCGGAAAAGAGGGTCAACGTTAGGTGCCCATTGCAGCCTCACTGTGCCCATTGTAGCCTTACTGTGCCCATTCTCACTGTGCCCATTGCAGCCTCAGTGTACCTGTATTCTTGACAGGCTGCGGGCATCCATTTTTCAAAAGTCGCGGCTTCCTCCTGGTCCCGTTCCATGATAGGCATTTGACACTGTGTTGCGCTACCGCCTATCACGGAGGTCCTCTCATCCTCAGACTCAGTTTCCCAGCAGACACTGTGTGCAGTGTTCCGCCAATCACGGACCTTCTTTCATCCTAGGACAAGAGGACGTCCGTGATAGGCGGAACACTGAACACAGTGTCTGCTGGGAAAGTCAGAGGATGAGAGGACCTCCGTGATAGGCGGAACACTGAACACAGTGTCTGCTGGGAAAGTCCGAGGATGAGAGGACCTCCGTGATAGGCGGAACACTGAACACAGTGTCTGCTGGGAAAGTCCGAGGATGAGAGGACCTCCGTGATAGGCGGAAACGGAACACAGTGTCAAACGCTTATCAGGGAACGGGACCCGGAGGAAGCTGCGACTTTTGAAAAAAATGGACGCCTGCAGTCCTTCAGGTACACTGACTCGAGTATAAGCCGAGGGAGGATATTTTCAGCCCTAAAAAAAAGGACTGAAAAACTGGGCTTATACTTGAGTATATACGGTACATCTGTTTTTTTGGGATTAGATATCCTTCAAACATCTAGGCTCTCTGAAAATGAATTTCTATTTATGCCGTTGTGGTCAGCACGTTTCTACTTCCTGAGCTACAAGTGAATAATTATTGAAATCCTAATGGCAGTTTCTGGCATTTTATTTTGAATTCGGTTTTTCAGGTCTTTGGATAGCGGGGATTGAGAAATGAATGCAGATGCTAAGAGAAAGCCAGTCTGATTAAAGAACTTTTAAAGGAGGTGAATGTCCATTGATACAAATTGGAGCCGGTTCTAACATTAGCAGGCCATACACGATGCGATTTTCTTTCCTGCAACCACAGGTTGCAAGAAAGAAAATCACTCATTTTCCCCATCAACACAGTCAGTGTTGATGGGGGAATCCCTCCTGCGGCGCCATTGTGTTCTCCCGGTGATTACTGCCATCGGCTATAATAGCTGCCAGCAATAATCCCGTGTAAAATCCGACATGCTGGTTGTATCAAAGTTGAACAACAACCGACTTGTTTTATATGGACATACACCAGGTTTTCAAGTGTGAAAGCCTCCAATTTCCATCCAAGAAAATGTACACAATACAGCAACAGAAAACAAGGTCATGGGCTCTTTTCAAACAGCTCTGGTTAATGTTATAAAGATGGGAGAAAAAAAAAAAAAGAAACCTTTTATGAAGGATTTGGTATTTAGTCATTTTAAACTTGGCTCTGACATCCCTTCTAAATAAAACAAAAATGTACAGAAAAATCTGTATCCACTTGTAAACATGACATTGTACATGTCTGTCCAATTCCAACACAATCCATTGTTTAGAAGTCAAGGCTTGGATACTACAACTTTTTCATCAGCAAGAAACGTAAACCACAAATTAGTAACAGAAACCCATGTGACATAGAAAGCAATAGGACAATGAGAAGAAATGAGCAATACTACAAGGAGAGAAGGAAATGTAACTGTTTGTCAGAATAAAATAGACATACAGACATATGTTTTATAGCAAAGTCTCAAAATGTGCGGATTCTACCCAGAGAAAGCAATCATCCCGTCGCTCCAAGGGCTTTGTCTTGTAATGCCACTGCATCCCTGAACACCCACCGTATGAGCTGGGAGCTCAGGCTTAAAGCCTGGTACACACGGGCCAAATATTGGGCAGTTTAACAGAGACCGGTCGACATTTGGCCCGTGTGTACCCCAGCCTGTGACAGAAGACAGCCAAATGGCTTCTGTCAAATGGGCCTGCTGGAAAACAAGCATCCAATCAGAGCTGGCAGCCAATGCCAGTGCTGACCGGTGTGTTTTTTTTGGGGGGGGGCACAGTAGCTCAGAGGGGGGGATCATTGTACCAACATAGGTTAGTTAGTACAGCAAGCCCCCACCAAGCTCCTCAATTTTTTTTGGTTTAGCCCGCTGGGTTTAGATGATCTTGAGGCTTGAGGATCCTCCAGGAAGAGACTAGAAACTCTCCTCGTAATCTCATATCAGATCTCAGTATACATTCATGCCTCCTCCAGCTCGAACATTGGAACATAAACAGCTAAATGAGTCAGAGGAGGGTATATATCCCCTTTTTAAGGTCTCTAGTTTTGTAGGCTCTGTATGGAGTATCTATTAGAGAGAGATGGTCTGCAAGTGAGCTGCTGCTGCCAGACTGTCTCAAAGGAACACCAGAATGTTCTTTGAGCATACTTTCATGGAAGCACCCTGAATAAACAGTTTTAGGTAGATTCAGGTAGCTTGGCTTAAACTTACGGCGGCGTAGCTTAGCGTGTTTAGGCTACGCCGCCGTAAGTTAGCTAGGCAAGTACATGATTCACAATGTACTTGCCTGCTAAGTTACGGCGGCGTAGCCTAAAGCGGGCGGGCGTAAGGGCGCCTAATTCAAATGTGTGTAAGGGGGCGTGTTTTATGTGAATGGGGCTTGACCTTACGTTTTTTTTTTTTTTTTTCAAATTGTTTTTATTAAAGGTTTTCAGATAGTACAGAAAGAAGAACAAAATATATAGAACATAGAGTTACAGCTCAAATATGCATACAGTGTAAAGTGAATACGCGTTATGGTTCATTGGTACAGTGTGCTTCGATAACCAAAGTAAGGACTGCTGGGGAGCAGAAAGGGCGCACCCAGTCACTGACATGACACAATCCCCGCGTGCCGACACAGCAACTCGACATATGCCAACAGTGGGACTCAGGCTAGGTGAGAGAGGTAGGGTCTACATGAAAAACTTAACCGGCAGTTTCGGACTCCGCCAACCAAGCCCTCCAAACCTTGTCATACTTCTGCGGACAGCCTCTATTGAAGTATGTATCCTTGTATAGGGGGAGGCTGGCGTTGACCAGACATCTCCATTGCAACAGGGAGGGGGGCGTGGGTTTCTTCCAGTGCATAGCAACATTCTTACGTGCGTAGAAGAGGAGTAGGCTGATCAGTGTACGCTTGGCGGAGGATGAAACAATGTTTTCAATTATACCCAAGAGACAGACCTCCATTGCCAAGGGCAGTTGAGCCGCCGCCACTTTGTTAGTCAATTCTAGCACCTCCTCCCAATACTGTTTCACTGCAGGGCATGTCCAAAAAATGTGGGAGAAGTCGCCGGGAGAGGCGCTACACCTCCAGCACTCCGGGGAATGCGCAGAGTTCATCTTGTGAAGCCTGTGCGGGGTGAAATATGCCCTGTGAACAATTTTAAATTGAACCAGTCTATCCCGAACCGAAACCAGGGTGCTAAAGGGAAGATCCCATACATCGTCCCAATCGTCAGTATCCAACGTGGGAATATCTCTCCGCCACCTGGACCGCAGCCCGTCCAGGGGGGGGAGAGATACGAAGATCAAATAGGAGTACAGGCGTGAGGCGGGCTTTGCATCACAGCTAAATCTAAGTGTCCTCTCCAACTCCGACTGAGCCACAATGCATGAGGACCGCGGAAACTGCGCTGCAAATGCATGAGACAATTGGCGATATCTGAAAGCATAGTGTGGAGGTAAATTAAATGTGGACATGAGCTCCTCAAAGGGTATCAACTTATTTTGCGAGACAATGTGCGACATCAATTTGATGCCGCGTCTTGACCACGCCGCGGGATCTAGAAGCTTATAGAGGTGGTCTAGGGTGGGGTTCAGCCAGAGGGGGGCATTAGGGGAAACCTCAGAGGGCCTACATTTTTCAATAGCTAGTCCCGTCCGCCACGCCCGTAGTGTGGTGAGCATGGAAGGGGTCAGGGGGTGCGGCGCACGGGGGCCCCGGAACAGCAATAGCCGAAGGGCCTCCAGTGAACCGACCACCGAGGCCTCCAGGGCGGTGGAGGTGTTGGTCCCGTCCGGCCGCAGCCACCAGGCTGCGGTCACCAGCTGGGTTGCCAGAAAGTACCTGTAGCAATCAGGGAACGCCATTCCCCCCTGTGTTCGCGGCCTCATTAACGTTGTCAGTTTGTACCTTGGCGGAGAGGTGCCCCAAATGAAAGAGGAGAAGATTTGATTTAATTTGTGGAAGAAGGACTTGGGCATCCACTGAGGGGAGTGGCGAAAGAGGTATATCAATTTTGGGACAATTTTCATCTTGAGGAGATTAACCCGTCCCCAGACAGACAAAGGCAGGTTATCCCATGCCTTGAGCCTTGACTGAGCCTCTAGTAAAACTGGGGATAAATTAAGCGAGATAAAGTCTGTGGCCACGGCAGAGACCTGCACCCCTAGGTACTTAAATGAACTAACCCAACATAGTGGGTTATCGGGCAGGGAGGTGGACCTGGCCGCCTGGTCAATCGGGAAGAGCAGGGACTTGGACCAATTCACCTTGAGCCCAGTGACCGAGGCGAACGCGTTCAGCACAGTCAGAGCGCCTCGCAGCGAGGGACCAGCGTCATTCAGGAATAATAACAAATCGTCCGCGTACAGGGCTACCCTCTCCTCCAGCAAGCCCACACGGAGACCTTTAATGAGTGGTGAGGAGCGGAGGGCCTCCGCCACCGGTTCAATGGCAAGGGCAAAAAGGGCCGCGTTCCCCTGTAGAACTTGAAGGGAACAGACAGTCCACCCCCCAGCCGCACCGACGAAGTGGGGGCCCTGTACAACACCTGAAGCCACTTGATGAAAAGCAGAGGAAACCCCATCCGTCGCAAAGTCTCCCAAAGAAAAGGCCACTCGACCGTGTCGAAGGCCTTTTCGACATCCAATGAGGCCACGGCCCTGGTACCTTCGTTTATATGTTGGGTGTGTATATTGGTGAAGAGCCGCCTGAGGTTCACATCCGTGGACCTCCGGGGCATGAAACCCGTCTGATCTGAGTCTATCACAGTGGGCAGCATGGGGTATAGTCGGAGGGCAAGGAGTTTGGTTAGGATTTTAAAATCAGTGTTAAGGAGAGCAATGGGTCTGTATGAGGCACACAGGGATGGATCTTTGGGAGGTTTGTATATCAGCGTCAGATGTGCGTGGTACATGGACAAAGGGAGATTCCCGTCTGTCAGACTGGAAGTGTATAGCTGGGCCAACAGGGGAGCCAAGAGGCCCACGTGTGCCCTGTAAAAGTCTAATGGGAGCCCGTCTGGACCAGGCGCCTTGCCCGGTGGGAAGGACTGGATGGCGATCTGTACCTCCAGGGCCGTAAACGGTCGGACCAGAGTCTCCCGCTCCTCATCCGATAGCCAGCCCAGCGCCAGAGGGTCCAGCAGGGCTTGTAGGGTCTCGGGTCTGAAGTCTGCGGGCAAACTGGAGGAATATAATGTCCTGTAAAAGTCACTAAAGGTCTGGAGGACCTCCTGTGGGGAGGACACTGTCCCACCCCCAGGAGTTTGGAGGAGCGAAATCGTCGTGAGAGGTTGGTCATGTTGGGCCATCATAGCCAACAGGCGGCCATTACGGTCCCCTTGTTCAAAGGCCCGCTGTTTGCCCTTATGGATTTCCAGGCGCGTTGCCTCTGCCAGGTGCAGCTGCATGTTTCGTTGGGCCACCATCAGTAGATCAAAATGATCCGAGGTGGGGTCCGAATTGTACCTGTCAGTGCTGTCAGTAGTGGCTTGTTCCAATTCCCTGGTCCGGGCCGAGTGTTGTTTCTTTACATTGGCTATGGAGGAGATGTATTGCCCTCTGGAATATGCCTTAAAGGCATCCCAGACAACCTCAGGGGAAGAAGTTCCTGCATTATTTTCCCAAAATTCAGATAAAAGAGGGGGTAGGACCTCAGCTATGTCAGGATGAGTGACCCATTGAGCGCCCAGCCGCCAAAGCGCAGCGCTGCGCGATGCCGGAGAGCGGAGTTTCACCATCAGGGGACTATGATCCGACAGACCGCTTGGAAGATAGTCCACCTCCAACACATCCGCTAACAGTGCGGGGTTGGAGAAGGCCAGATCTATCCGAGACGCGGTCTTGTAGGAGGCCGAGAAGCACGAGTAAGCCCTCGTCCCCGGGTGTTTCCATCTCCAGATCTCCTCCAGACCTACCGCCTGGGCCCAGGCAGGCAGGTCCAGGGATCTATGTTTAGGTGGCACAGGCCTGTCGAGATCGTGCGATAGTATGGCGTTAAAGTCACCCATTACCAAAACCTTCCCAGGGCAGAACGGTGCGATCTTATCCATCACCTCATATAGTAAGGCAGGTGAAAAGGGGGGGGGAATATATAAATTGACAATAATGTACCTCTGTGCCCAGAGCGTAAAGACCAATATCACGTATTTACCCAGGGGGTCTGTGCGGACCTCCTCAATCACGCAGGGGAAATTTTTATGAACAAGGATTGATACGCCCCTAGCATACGTGGAGTATGTGGCATGTATCGCCCGCTGGACCCATGGCTTCTTAAGGGTTAGAATCCTGCTGCCCATGAGATGTGTCTCTTGGAGTAAAATGAGTTGGGGTGAGCGGGATTTTAAATATTGAAAGAGGGTGGCACGCTTAAATTTAGAATTAAGGCCTCTGACATTCCAGGAGAGGATGGTGAAAAAGTCAGGTGGGCGGTTAGCCATAAGGTGGAGTAGGAGAAAAATAGGAGGGGTAACTAACCAGATGCACCCCAGAGCCCCCCATGAGCAGCAAGATCCCAAGCACACAGCACTGCATGACATATACATCTAAGCATAGCGTATTCAAGAAACAATAATATCTAGCATTGAGCGTAACGAACAGAACAGACATTAAGAAGAACAACATTCCCAGGCACTGGGTGCCTATCCTACTATGTCCCGGCCCTCCGACAACGGTCGTGAGGAGCGGGAATAGTTTTTCCCCAAACAGTTGAACAAAAAAAGGGTGTAAATGAGCCCCTAAGAATGAGGGGCCCTACACAACAGGCGCCAGGTCGCCTACTCCGGTACCTGGACAGCAGGTGTAAGACAGACCAACGGTCAGTGTCCAGGCTCTAACGAGCAAGGGTGTCAAAGTATTTGGGGGGGGGGGGGATAGCAAACCTGGATTGCCACCACGTCCGTAGGCCGAGAAGGTGTGTGTCCTGGTTTGCGCACTGAGCAGCTACCGCTCCTATGGACCAGAAGGAAGATAATAAGGCTGATTCATAACCTGTCAGTTAGAGCAGAAGGATCCCAGGAGGGGGTGGGGGCACACAAGGGAAGGGAGAGGGGAACCAAACAAGTCAAGGGCATCAGTAAACAGGGATATGGCTGCCAAGTCCCAATGGAGCATCGAGGAGCATAGCAGACAATTCAGCAGACTCACATCCCCATCAGCATGCGGAAAGGGGGGAGGGAAGGGGGGAGCATCTCTGGCCACCGCACAATCCTGCATGAATGCCATACGAAAGTGAGGTCAGCAATGAAATGAATCAAAAGGGCTGGAAGTCAATGCAGGTATAGGGGGATCATCGAAAGGGGGGCAGTGCCAGCCGATGCAACAGGTGAGGGGAGGCAGACATCACAGGGGAAATTATCAGGGCAGCAAAAGGGTACTTGCCACGAGGTGGGGTCCTTAGCGACTGTCGAGCCACGACATGGCCGCCTCCGGATCCATGAAAAAACGTGTGCGGTCCCCGTCTATCACCCGCAGCTTGCTAGGGTAAAGTAGGCTGAATTTGAGGCCTTGATCTCGCAGACATCTCCTCACCTCTGTGAAAGAGCGGCGTCGGTGCTGCACCTCTGGAGAGTAGTCCGGGAATAGCATGATCTTGGCCCCATTATACTGTAGGTCCCGTTTCTCCCGGGCAGCCGATAGGATGCGGTCTCTGTCCCTGTAGTTTAGCAGGCGAAGTAGGAAAGGCCGAGGAGGAGCTCCTGGAATCGGAGGCTTGGGGGGGACCCTGTGGGCCCTTTCCACAACGAACGTAGGCGGCATGGCAGGTAGGCCCAGGAGGGTGATCAGGAAGGTTTCTGTGAATTCTGCAGGCCTGAGGCCCTCTGCCTTCGGGGAGGCCGAGAACCCTGATATTATTCCTCCTGAGCCTGTTTTCGGTGTCTATGGACTTCTCCTGCAGAGCCTTGACTTGTAATTGCAGGGCATGTAGGTCTCTGGAGTCGGCCCGTGTGGAATCCTCCAGCTGGGAGATGCGGCCCTCCGCCTCCGCGAAGCGGGCCCTAAATTTGTCCATGTCGTGGCGGATCAGGCTGACATCCGCAACTAGGTGGTCTATCTTGACCATTACTGAGTCTCGACCCTCCTTGATGGCCGCCAGGAGCTCAGCATGCGATGCGGCGTGGGATGGCGGCGGATTAGGAGAGGCTGGGGAAGAAGCCGACATCTCTTGATCCGGGAGCCTCGTGGGCAAGATGGCCGCTGCGACTCGGTCCCCGGTCCCTACGGAGGAACGCAGCTTACCCGGAGACAGCGGACGAGGCCTCGGAGTGCCGGGTGCCCTCTTTCGCCCCAGGGTGTTGACCTTACGTTTTTGAAGGTTTTTTTCAACTGCGCATGCGCCGGGCGCCTACATTTCCCAGTGTGCATTGCGGCTACGTCCGCCGCACGGGCCTATTGATTTTGAGGTGGGCGTAAACGACTTAGATCGCTATTCGCGGACGACTTACGCAAACGACGTAAACATTTTGAATCTCGAAGCGGGAACGGCGGCCATACTTTAACATTACTATTCCATCTAATAGATGGAATAACTTTAGGCCTGATAATGCCGCACGGAAACGGCGTAAATGTACTGCGGCGGCCGGGCGTACGTTCGTGAATCGGCGTATCTACTAATTTACATATTCTACGCCAACCACAATGGAAGCGCCACCTAGCGGCCAGCCTCAATATTGCAACCTAAGATAGGACGGCGCAAGCCGTCGTATCTTAGATATGTTTAAGCGTATATGTTTAAGATATGTTTAAGCGTATCTCTGATTGAGAATACACTTAAACATAATGGCTGACCGCGTTAGGAAGAACATTTTACCTTGTTCCTCCATAATGTCACCAGCTCCTGGTGGATCATCACTGGGTTAGCTCACAGGATAAAAGGCTCTAATATGTTTGAAAGGAAAAGTACACTCTAAACTAATGTTGGATGCCTACCACACACATTACATTATCCTTCAATTCTAACAGCAACTCTTTAGTACAAGGGATACAAACTGGATATCTTAGATAGGCGCTTACATTGTTAAATCTAAAGGAATTTGTACAGAGATTGTACAGTCGGATTATAACACGTATTGAGTTTTAGACTTATGAGCAGAAATATAATGTAATTTTCTACCTTTCAACAGTTATATTTACAACGAAATTACATATTAGCCTATGGTGCAGATACAACCATAATATAAACAAATAAAACAAACCTGATGAAGCAATTATTAGTGTATAGATGGTCAAGAAAGAAAGCAGGGGAGCGCTATTAAGTCTGGAAGAAAAAAATACTCCGATAGAGAATTTATTTTCGATTCTAACAAAATGCAGAAACCCGACAGCTTTTACAGGGACTAAAATTAGTGTTCCTTATAGAACTGAACACTGACCAAACACATGGCCTGTGGTTCCGTTATATAACGCCTGATGAGAAGAAATACCGTATTTATCAGAGTATAACACACACTTTTCTCCCCTCACAATCAGGAGAAAATCGTCAGTGCGCGTTATACGCCGAACGGCTGCCTCGGAGGGGAAGGACGGAATGAGCGCCGCCGAGATAGACAGTGTCAGGTGTCCTGTGTACTCGGCTTGTCTCGCAGAGTCCCGCCTCCTGCCATTGGACCGGTGTTATGTCCATCATAGGAGCTGGTCCAAGGGGGGGAATTGGGCAGGACTGCGAGGCGAGCCGAGTACACAGGACATCCGGCTCGGTCTATCTTGACGGAGCTTGTTCCCTCCTCGGCAGGCAGATGTGTGGGCAAGGCTGCAGGTGGACACTGTTCATTCTGCAATGATAGGCAAGGCTGCAGATGGACACTGATAAGGCTGCATTGATGGGCATTTAAAATGCAAGTTTATTTCCTTTCTAAACTTCCCTCCTAAACTTGTGTTATACGCCGATAAATACGGTAGATTATTACATATTGAACTCTGAAGATTGTAGGAGTCAGTCATCTTCTATCACCATAGTTCTGTAGTGTTTGGTTACTTGCACACGTAGCGTTTGGTCCACGTGCATCCAATCCTGGCATTTTAGTGCACCTAGGAGGTACAGTTGCAGCACACAGGCCTGCCGTCTGTCATTCTATTGCAGACTGAACTACACACTTTGCGGCTGGACAGGAATCCTATATAGAGTGCTTCTTGCTTTTAGGGCCCTAGGCACTCAGGGAGAAATGCACGGAAGTGTTCTGGGCATACATTCCTGGACTCATAGGGGGTCATTTACAAAAAGGCAAATCCACTTTGCACTACAAGTGCAAAGTGCACTTCAAATTGCACTGAAAGTGCAGTTGCTGTAAATCTGAGGGGTAGATCTGAAATGAGGGGAAGCTCTGCTGATTTTATTATCCAATCATGTGCAAGCTAAAATGCTGCTTTTTATTTTGCTTGCATGTCCCCCTCGGATCTCAGCGACTGAACTTCCAAGTGCACTTTCAGTGCAATTTCAAGTGCACTTTGCACGTGTAGTGCAAAATGGATTTGCCTTTAGTAAATAACCCCCATAGTGGCAAAGGCAAGTAAAGCATTCAAACACATTCAGGTGCAGCATATTTCACCCTGCCATAGACTTTGACAGGCTGCAGGCAGTGGGGCTGGACTCTGCACCTGTGTCTACTGGGTGCACAATAATGCTGAGATGGGATGCACATTGGTAAAATGCCTAATATCCAAGTCATCTAAGGGGTCTATTGGAGCAAAGAAAATGAAGTGAAACATGAAGCAACAAATCAGGTCTTAGATAAAAAGGTAATTACATAATACATTATGTTTTGTAACCATATTAAAGTGCCAAAGCTACCAGGCTGAACTGTACATGCGGTTAGTAAATATATACAAGGACTTACACACCAGGGACTTGGGTGATTTTTGTCATCTACCACCTTAGACCTTTCTGTCTATATCTAGAAGAAAAAAGCCACTCACAGACCAGCAAAACCAATTTGTTGCCGATTTGTGACAGATACCGGTAAATGGCTTCAGAAACCACACTGCTCTGTCTGAGATTCTTGACCACCATCATGCAGGAAAACATGTAAAAACTAGAAGATGGCTCAATTTAGCGAACAACAACACAGAAATCCAGATCCTACAAAACCTGTTACCATTACCTTTTAATTATAAAGAGGTTTAGGAGGACAGCATAATTCTATAGCTAAAACAGAAAAGATCCCTTTCATTTGAAACCAATAATGTGGTTACTGTGGACCAGAGAACTTCTCGCCCAATTTTTTTTACGGCCCACTTTTGGGCTCCAACCTCTAAGTTTCATTCCATTTTCTGTCTATAAAAACACTTACAGTAATAAAAAAAAAAAAAGGAAGAAGAACTGCCATTAAATGAGAACTGGCCATTATGATATTCATACAACAAATACCGGTACATCTTGTAAGTAAAAAAAAAAAAAGGAAACAAATACATTTTAGTGAATTCACAGCTTGTAGAAAACCACCGATGTATAGTTTTTGGTAAATTTAGTTACATGTGCATATGTTTCATATCATTTATATTACTCTATAATATAAGCCCTTTTAAGATAAAGTTTTTTTTTTCATCTGGATAATATACGGCATCTGATATTGCATAATGTAAAAATCTCCCTATCCGAGAATAATTCTTACCACAGATCACAGAACAATACCAATTACATTGCACTTCGGTCTGTCTGTTTCAGTTTAGTAAGCTACACAGTGTTCAGAAGTGTGGCCCCAAGGTTAAACTCCACCCAAGGACCTTTATAAAAGCATCTTTTAAAGAAAATTCCACCTAAGACTAGAAAATAGGTAAAGGGCGATGGTAAACGCTGTGGACAAAATTCTAATTTGCTTTGTAGCCCTTCTTTGATGATTTAACACAAGTAAAGGGAAAATGGCCCGTCCTTAAACATGCCAAAACTTCAGTGGGCAGTAGGGGCTCTGGCAAAAGCCAAGGTGTTTTTGCACAGTATGGGCCTAGAATCCAAGGGGCTCCATAGGGTTCCATTTAAAGACTGCAGCAGGTATGCACAAGTCTGCACTGGAGCACTGTTGTAACATTTTAGGTCAATCTCATTGTTTTAAGTGTCAGAAGACTCGGTTGCGATTGGTACCAAATGGTTACACAAAAAAGAGAGAGAACTGGTGAAGTACATTTTAGGTATGGATCTTCATAATAGGAAATGGGCAACTATAAATATGTTTGCAACAACTGGACAACTATTATGCTGTATAGGGCATCAGTGTAAATAACCGATCAATAATTTAATATTGGTTTTCTAACCTGCTAGAAAATCAATGCACTATAGCAGGGGTCTTCAAATGTTCTAAGCAAAGGTCCAGTTTATTGTCCTTCAGACTTTTGGAGGGCCAGACTGTGGCCAGCAGAAGTGGGGATTCTTCTGGCATCAGAAAGTAACCATCGCCACACTTGGTATTTGGCGGGAGCCCTGTGTCTAATATCATTGAAGGGCAGGATAAAGCAAGCAGAGGGCCACAGTTTGGAGACCACTGCACTGTAGGGTACTGACCATTCCCTTCTCTATAGAAAAGGGACCTTTCTGCTGTATGTGAATTGCATTCACATACAGACTGGGTCGACAGGAAGACCATAGCCAGCATCAGCTTTCCATCAATGTAATGTACAATATAAGACCACAGGCTATACCATCACCCTCCACCAATCACAATAGATTCAGATGAAAGATCTTTCATATCCTATAGACCCGTAACATTTTCACACTTACATAGATCTTCTCTATCCATAATTGGCATCAGTAATACCTGTTATTTTTAAGTAATTACTTTAGACAATTTTCAACAACAATATTCATCCAATATTGTGGTAAATTACATAGCCAGTATAGTACAATTCAGTTACTGTATATAAACATATAGCACAAACTCCATGTAAACATTGTCCTAGTATGACAAGTAGCGCTGTGGGTTCTGTGGTCCAGTCATATACACACAGATATGATCGGCAGGTTGTTTTTCTCCTGGGTCACCGTGTGGATTAGGTGTGACAATTTACATAGCACCAACCCTGGAGCACACATTACAGAAACCTGCTAGAATAGAAGTAGTTGGGTTGTCAAGGTGCATGTTCCAGGGCTGTCTTTTGTATCCTGGCTTCATTACTTAGTCACTGACTTAGAACAGGCATATGCATAAGTGATCAGACACCTACACATGACTGATCAAGGCCAGCGACTAAGGATTAAAAATAAAAAGATGACAGTCTTGGAACAAGTAGCTTCAAAAACTAGTCCGCAATGGCAACACCTTTATTTCTATACCAACAGGTTACATGTAAAGGAAAAATTCTGACCACTGTTCCTTACCGCAATTACGAAGCCTAAAGTTGTCCATGCATGGACTAGTTATTCTTTATTTGCCTTTTAATGACCAATGTAAATGCTGGAAAACATCAATGTCAACCAATATCCATATTGAAGTCAAGCAGGCATATCTGATTGTGTCCTGTAGGATTCTGTCAGTGTATATGTCTGTCAATGGCTGCAGTTTTAGACCCACATACAGTATGATCTGGAAATACAGCTATTGTGTAGAACAAATGTTATACTGTATATCTGGGTACTTAGATGGAAAATTCCAGCTGCTTGATGTTCATTTCGAGCAGCAAGAACTCACACCCTTGGGTACCAGTAGGCCAACTTGTTCAAAAGCCTACCAACCTATAAATTTGTTTCTGGGCTCAAGAATTTAGGACCCTGGTCAAAGTTAAACTCAGGACCACAGTAGTGGATCACAACATTGCTGGACACTGAATGACCGTGTTCCTAAATGCCGGGGCAGAACAGATAACACTTTTTAAACTGCACTCTCATATATTTTAACCATATTACAGAAGGATAGGAAATGGTTTAAAGGCCTAAAAAAAAAATTTGGATAACAGATTCAGGTAGGAAATAAGGGTTCATGACATACAGACCGGAGGTACCGAAAAGAAGAACTGTCTGTGTTGTCATAACACATGATTAAACAAGAGACGCCGATAGGTGTAACAGGTATGAGCCATGAGGCCTGCTCTGGACATTACACTAGTCAAATGGTCCCATATGGAACATATGAATGGAACATATGAATGGAATTTCTTCCGACAGGGAGGTCTAAAGTCTAAATATGGCGCTATACACAGCGGAAATTACATAAATAGCATTCACTGTAAGACTTTGTCTGGAGACAAACAAATCTGAAAACAATTATTCAGGCTCAATGTGCCTTCTACACTTGACATGCTAACAGAACACGGATGTAAAAATTGGTTTATTGATGTTTGAATTTTGTGTCCTGCACAATATTTTTTTACAATAAAAATGGTATTTGAAAAATAAGTTCTCAATCAAGCCTCTGTAACTGGATTAAGAATGTGTAACACATGATGTAACAGATCATAAAACCTCTTATAACAGATAAAAGTGTTCCGTTCATCTACACCACATATCCTCCGCTGTTGCAGCAAATAGGGAGCAGTAGAGAGCCAAAGTAGACCACAATGCACAACCAGCAGGAACCCATCTTAACCCAGAAGGGGGACCAGCTGCCGGTAAAGAGCTTTTCTATATCAGCATGGTTGTAACTGGAAAGAGAAAAAAAAAAAAAAAAAACACAGTAAGAATGTGTGGGTCGTAATTATTAAGAATAGTTAAAAATCTAGTACACTGCACATTGGCCCATGGAAATCTAGTACAGCTTCACGGATGTTTAGAATAAATAATTACTATTAAATGAATGATGGCCTAAAGTATAATGTGTCATGTGCGATATATGAGACCTGCCATTGCTCAGCTTCTGAAAATGGTAGGAGGAGGGAAAGCCGACAACAGATGCCCAATAATAAGCCTATGGGTGACAACAGATGCCCGTAGTAAGCCTAAGTGTGACATCACCCAGGCTCTGCAGCCGTTGTTGGCGAGCTCTCCTCTACATCAAAGCTGATGCTAGATCATGTGACCAGACCAGTAAAAATATGGATGAGCAAGTTTGGGGTGGAAGAACTTGACTGGCCTGACTTCAACCTGATAGAACACCTTTGGGATGAATTAGAAAGGAGACTGCGAGCCAGGCCTTCTTGTCCAACATCAGTGCCTGACCTCTTAACCTCCCTGGCGGTATGATTATTTCAGAAAAAAGGTGCTGAAAGCGGTACAATTATTTGCAAGGAAATTTGGCGTTTTATACTGTAGGCCTGTAATTCTTAGGAATAACTCATTTAAATCTGACCAAACAAGAGTCTAGTAGGCATTCCGGGTATGATTTTTTTTTTTTTTAACAAAATTATAAAATATAATAAATAATTATAAATAATTATAACAAATAATATAATTATAATAAAAATTATTCAATAATGTAATCAACTCAAAATCACTGAAATTTGCTCAGTTGCAGAATTGTCGCTATCATTACTTTAATTTTTTATGACAAATTTCCCCACAAATCGCTATCGCACAATTCTGCAAGTGATTATAATTTATTATCGCTGTTTTCCTAGCTGCTCTAAAACCATTTTTGACATAAAGGGACACTTTTGGTTGCTATGGACAATCTACAGTTTGCAGGCAGAAAGAACAGTTTTTATTATATAAAAGAACATTTAGGGCACTGGGCAGACCACTAGGGACAAGGGGGTGTGTATTTTTTACATACAGTACTGTAATCTATAAGATTACAGTATACTGTATGTATTGTGTTTGTTTACCTTTTTGGAATTTGGCGCCGTTCTCCGCTCCCGTGCGTCGTAGGGAACGGAGATCGGCGGCACAGGAGGACACTGTGTGAATCAAGCGAGGTCCCGATCGCTCACACAGCGGGGATGCATCGCTGGATCCAGGGACAAGGTAAGTAAACATTGCCTGTGGATTCAGCGAGGCGAGCCCGAGTCTGACTCGGGGGTTACCGATCGTAGCCAAAAAATCTCACCCCGAGTCAGACTCGGGAATACCGCCAGGGGGGTTAAATACGCTTCTGGAATAATGGTCGAACATTCCCATAGACACACTCCTAAACCTTGTGGACAGCCTTCTCAGAAGAGTTCAAGCCGTTATAGATGCAAAGGGTGGGCACGGGCTAGAGTTCCCCCCTCCCCGTCGTTCCCTTAGGATAGCCTGATCGTAAGGGATAGAGGAGAGAAGCAAGGACATTATCACAGAAATCCTGATATTGGATAGTAGAGAAGAGTGGGGATAAGTTGATGTGCCTGTTATCAT
Organism: Rana temporaria; assembly: GCF_905171775.1. Lineage (NCBI taxonomy): Eukaryota > Metazoa > Chordata > Amphibia > Anura > Ranidae > Rana > Rana temporaria. The sequence continues at coordinate 93,744,626 of NC_053489.1, read as the reverse complement.
ACATCTGTAAGGGGAGAGTTCTGGGAGACTGGTGGAGGATTCACATCATGGTTCAATACTCCAATTAAGGAAACATTTCTCATCAAGACCTTTGAGGCATTGGAGGGATTGGCCCCTCTATCTACTGTCCTATTATATGGGACGTTCAGATATTTATTCTTACTCATTCATTCATATTGCAATATTGAACCATTTTACACATCTAGCACTTAGAGTGTATTTTTGCAATCTTTATGCACATTGGCACTATATTTATTGATCATTCATTGATAGAGGATAGAAGATAGAGGATAGAGGATAGAGGATAGAGGATAGAAGATAGAAGATAGAAGATAGAAGATAGAAGATAGAAGATAGAAGATAGAGGATAGAGGATAGAAGATAGAAGATAGAAGATAGAAGATAGGAGATAGGAGATAGGAGATAGGAGATAGGAGATAGGAGATAGGAGATAGGAGATAGGAGATAGGAGATAGGAGATAGGAGATAGGAGATAGGAGATAGGAGATTAGAGATAGGAGATTAGAGATAGAGATAGAGATAGAGATAGAGATAGAGATAGAGAATAGAGAATGAGGATAGAGATATATATACACACACACACACACACACTTTTTTCCGTGGAATAGCAAGTGTTTGCACTTGTTGCACTTTATTGGAATTTGTTGTAAAGCACTTTTTTGCAGTTTGCACGTTTATGTATATTTATTTATTTCTTTAGCGCAAGATCATTTTTAAGAGCCATCTACAAACTATGGTATAAATACTGGATTGTTTTTAATTCTGCCTATGGTGGTGATCAGAGACTTATAATATGACTGCGATAGTCGAAATCTAACACCAAGGCCCCATACACACGACCGGATCCTATCCGCTGGATTTATCCGCGGATCAGTTCCAGCGGATAGATTCCGGACGTGTGTAGGCCCGAGCGGACAATTTTCGGTGGATAAAAATCCAGCGGATTCCCAGCAGATAAAAATTTTGTAGCATGCTACAAAATCTATCCGCTGGAATCCAGTCCAGCGGAATGATCCGGTCGTCTGTACAGACTCACCGGATCAGTCCGTCCGCTCCCCGACCCTCGCATGCGTCGTAATGATTCGCCGCATGCGTGGAAGTATTTACTTCCAGCGTCGCGCACGTCGCCGCGTCGACTGCGCGACACGTGACCGCAGATGTTTTTCGTTGCGGATTTTGATCTGATGGTGTGTACAAGCCATCGGATCAAAATCCGGAGGAGGAATGTCCGCTGGAAACAGTCCGGCGGACCGTTTCCAGCGGATAACCCCTCGTCTTTACGAGGCCTAACTGACACTGGGGTGGGACCGGCTTATGGCCTGTACACACCGCAATAAAACCGGTTTAATATTTTCGTCCGAGGAATGATCCGATAGTGTGTACACAACTTTCGACAGCCGATTCCGACCATCCGAGCGAAAATTTCTGAAGAGACAAACTCTAAAAATGTTCTCGAACGGGAACAGAATTGAACAATTTTCACTTAATGTGTCCTGTTCTTGTACGAGAAGTATCAGACAAAAGATTGCAAATGATCAGAAACAACAAATAACAAAAAAAAGCCTTTGTCGTACGAGAATTTTCTATCCTTGGTTTACGACTTGCTGTGAAACATTGAGGAAAACCAGCCGATCGTTTGCCCTATTTTCGTGTATACGGGGCATAACTGCCACTGACATCACCATAGTTACATTGTTAATCTGGTTGAAAAAAAAAGATACAAGCATATCCAGTTCAACCAACATAGAAAAAAAAAACACACTAATACAGTCATCAGTGCTAATATATACACTGTTACTGTACTAATGACATGTCCTGGGAAGGGGTTAACATCTCGGGCGAACAAAGGGTTAAATGTGTTACTAACAATGTGTAATATGTGTATTATGTGCTACTTTTTACAAAAGCATGTCTGTTTCTTAAAGATACATCATTCCCTCTGTACAGAGCCCTGTGTTGATTGTCAACACAGGATTCAGATTGGACACAGCTGATCAGCAGGTCCCGGCCATGAATCGGTGCGTGTGCCTGAAACCCAGGCAGTGGACATACAGTAATGTACTGTGGATAGGCGATCTAGAAGTGGTTAATTTGAATCTTGAAATTTATAAGCTTACTTTGTGAAGCTCCTCACAAAATTTACTTTCTTGAATTCTGCGTCACGTCGTCACTAGGGTGACCACGTGTCCTGGATTGCCCGGGACAGTCCCGCATTTTGCAGGTCTGTCCCGGGGGCACATTCATTCCAGGACAATACAGTGTCCCGGATTGAAACGGACACAGACACCCTCTGAGCCAATCTGATGCCCCCACAAAAGGCCGCCACATCACCGCTTTACTCACTAAAAGTACTTGTCCTGACCAGGAAAGACTGGAGGAGCACAGTCCCCGCCCCCTGCTTGTGATTGGAGAAATCATAAATCCCGTCTCTTGTGTTCAATCACTGTGCTGTGATTCGTTACAGCACAAGCTGATTTTTGGGAAGGGAGGGTGTCCCTGAATGGTAGTTTGGAAATGTGGTCATCCTAGTCGTCACTATGCCCTGTGGGTAGGCACTGCTGTGGTTACACAACAGTGCCTGCCTTCTGACCTACAGAGGTGCTTAGAGGAGTCGTCTCAGGATGCAGAGTCAGTACAGGAATCACTTCTTGTTGGCAACAAGGTACCATGGGATATGTAGTCTTTAGAAATTGAAAGCAAACGGCAGAGGAGAAGATGCAGAGCATGTAGGGAATTCAGGAAGTTGTGAAAAAAAGAAGGCCAGCAGACAGGCAGACAGAAACTTTTTTAAGTAAGCCAACAATGGATTGTCAAATATAACTGTTGTTTGATTAATATTACATTCATACTATATACATTACCATAAACATTCATTAAATAACATTATTTCTATTAAAAACTAGAAGAAAATTCTCTTCCACTCACTGAAACCAGTTGGTGATCGTCATCATCATGTATAATGTGCCTAGGAAAAAGATGAAGTGGAAGCGGGCGTAGCTGTACAAAGTCTTCTCTTCTTCATCATAAGCCACTTTTTGTCCTCCTCGAAGCTCTACTCGACCTTCCTGGCCACCTTGAAATTTTCAGAAATGTACTATTAATTAAGCACAGCCTGCCCTATGTCAATCAGGATCATGAAGTTGATAAGCAGGCCAACAACAATGTGCAAACCACTTTTATAATTTAACGGTAACCCGGGGACTTTCTAAAACCCAATGGAAGCTATTGAACAACAACTACTAAACTGGAACAGTACCAATGGGGTAAAAAAAAGGTACCAAAATATTTATTAATACCCAGATTAAAATATTAAAGACATGAAAATGTACACATGTACAACAAACATAACATCAAAAAAGCAATAAGACGCTTTTATAAACATCAATTGATCAATCGATGTTAATAATATTTCCTATTCTAATGTTTGACTGCGATACATTTTCCTGAAGAAGTGAGCTATGTCCCGTGAAACGTTCTGTGTCACATCTACAGCACGGCTCTCATCCCCTACTGCAGTGGGGTTGGTGAGTATCAACACCAAGAAGAGCGTCTTGTTGCTTTCTTGATGTTATGTTTGTTTCTTTAGTAAAGGGAAGGCCGGGAAACCAGGAAGTAACTGAAGAAATGTAAAAAAAAGTACATTTTTTTTGAAACAAGTAAATATGATACACTTTCTATTACTAATGCTAGCAGCATTCAGATTTAAAATAGTCAGTGTTGATTGAGAGAGTGAAGTTCCACTTTAAAGTTTAATGCAGTGGGCGCCTCCGCCGCTGGTTGCCGGTCAGTCCTGCACTTACCCCATCTAGGCAGGTAGTGGGCAGCGTCTCCATATCCTCTCCATCGGCGGCTTCCAGCGTGAGGCTCCTCCCCTCCTCCTAGGCATCCAATAGGATCGACTGTCCTTTCAGCCAATCAGGCGACGGTCTCAAAACTTGCTTCCTCCGATTGGCCGGGGGGAGGATCAGTGTTACAATAGCAAATATTAATTTGCTGTTGTAACACACCTGGGTGGGCCCCGTTCATATTCTCTGCACCACGAGCCCACCCTATATTGGAGCCTCTGGCTTTAATAAGGCGCTAAAAAAAAAAAAAAAAACTCCCCGTTAGAATCCATGCATCCAGCATCCTGCAAGGGGCCGAACGCAAAAGAAATGGGAAAGGCGGCCGCGATGGATGGGGGGGGTGGCGCCCGTGCGCCCTTAATGGACGGGCCGCCCCTGCCTTAATGTATTCTGTGTGCAGCAGCCCTATAACTTACCCGAGAGCCTCATCGCAATGCAGCGAAGTGCACGAGTACCTCGGCTCTCTGGGGACTCTCCCTCCTCATGGGCTGAGACAGCAGCAGGAGCGGGAGTCAATTACAGTCAGTGAGCCAATGAGGAGAGTGAGGGGCTGGGGCAGAGCCAGGTTCTGTGTATGAATGGACACGCAGAGCAGTGAGTGAGGAGTGAGCAGAGGAGTGAGGCTGCTTGGGTGCCCCCATAGCGAGCTGCTTGCTCTGGGAGGCAGGAGGGAGAGGCCAGGAGTGGCCGGCGGAGGCCCCCAGGAGAGGAGGATCAGGGCTGTGGCAAAACCACTGCACAGAGCAGGCAAGTAAAACATATTTGTTTAAAATATTCACTGTTGAGACAGAGTTCTTATGTTTTGGAATTGTTTGCTGCAAAGACATCTTTTCATGCTTTATTTTCTATTAGCACTTACTCACCTACATTGGTGTTAATTTTACGTTTATTCACCATTTACATTCTACATTGCATTTAGCTTGCTTTATATTATGTTGGTTTATCATTAGCGCTGCACTTGTTCCATTTTCCAAGTAAAACATATTTGTTTAAAAAAAAAAAAAAAAAAAAAAAAAAAAAAAAGTTGTCCGGCTGCCATGGGAGAGACCTGTCAAAGTGGGCCAGTCTGGATGAAGTCCAGGGCCAAATTTCTGTCCCAGTCCAGCCCTGGGGACACCTATAAGATAAAAAGGTGTACCTAAACCAGCTTTTTACTGTACTATTGCACAACAAATATGTCATCTCAAAAATATTACCTTGAAATATGAAAGATGTGCCCGTTCATTCTAAAAAAAAATGCTAGAACACATAACATAAAAATAAGAACATAAATAAATGTTTTTACCATCTCTGCTGGAGCCGAAACAAAAGCAGCAACGTGCAATCTGTAAAGAGAACCAGCTATGAATGCAAAAATGTCTGATGGAAGAACATGTGACCCACAGCAACCAATAACATTATTCCTTCCATTCTGACAATGAAAGAGAAATTTGGTTGGTTGCTGTAACCTAAAAAGTTTCATAAATAACAATTCTTCAGTAAATTATTGTGAAACTATATATACACGAGGGTTCTTCAAAAAGTTTCCGCACTTTTACCTCTTTTTATTAAGAATTTCAAAAACAAATCGCGTCACTTTTCTACATGGTCACCTTCCCTTTAGGCTGCATTCACACCTGAGCGTCGGTCGTTCGGAGGTCGGTTTTTCCCGGCGTTTTGTCGCGCGTATTCATGCTTATTTGCGCGTTTGCATACAGCGTCGTCCAATGTTTTTGTACTTCGACGTTTTTTATTTTAGCCAGTAGGAAAAACGATCATCTTTCATCACTTGTTGCCATGTTGGTAGATTTTTTAATCTTCTGCCTGGGTGAAAAGTTCTATTGATTAAAAGCGACGAAACGCCCGTAGCAAACGCTCGTTGTCGCGCTAGTCCGCTTGAATCAAGCGTTTCCATTACTTTCTATGGGAAATGGAAACGCTCAAATACGCCCAAATCGCCCGATACGCGCAACAAAAAAGGGTCGCGGAACTTGTTTGAGCTTCAGGCGTTTAGGGGTCAGGCGTATTGGCGTGCAGATGTGAACCATCTCCATAGGGAATAATGTATTTTTTCCCCTCTAGCGTATTTGAGCGTCGCGCTTCAGGTGTCAAAACGCTCAGGTGTGAAGGCAGCCTAAATGCCATTAGCAAAACGCCTCCCGCCTCAACCGTTTCCAACCAAAATATAAAAATGCGGAAACTTTTTGAAAACCCCTCGTATGTGTTAACAGAAAATAAAAGAAAGGGGGGAACCTAGATCAAAAAAAGAAGTATAAATCATTTTTTTCCCCACATCTAGTCTTGCTAACACCATGTCAATTCAAAGTACAGCTCACATCAAAATGTCTAAGGCGTTACTTTCTAATATGGATTAGTCACAATCATTTCAGAAAAATGTTCAATAAGTAAAAATCTCAGAACAGAGTCATTTCTCTTAATATGTGTGTGGAATATTTTCTATTTCCATCATACCCAGGTAAGCGGCATAACCAGTAATTGTATGACAGATCTAATGTGCTCCTGAGAAAGGACACGGTGCCAGTTACCACGAGGCGCCAATGCCTTCATAATCCAAGCGGCATGACTGCCCGATTTAGAATTATTATACATTCCACCTCTTCATGGAATGTCTGTATGTACATTCTCCTACAAACACATCTGTATTGGGCCAGCTTGCAATTCTCTTCCTGTAGACCAATAAGAATCTTTAACCATCATGCCCAGCCTGCTCACTTTTGTTTCAAAGCTAGGTAAACATTACAACAGGCCATGAATTTACTTTGAAGTAAAAACAAATTCCAATGACTACACTATGATTAAAGGAAAAGCAGGGCTGGATTTCTGGATAACCAACATAGGTTGTGGCCTGGGTGAGCACACACAGTCTAAAATAATTGGTCAGCAAGACATTGTAAAGCGCTGCGCAAACTGTTGGCGCTATATAAATCCTGTATAATAAAAATAATTAAGATTTTCTGCCCCACTGCCAGTGCTCTTCGGCTGGGTCCTCAATGTGCCCTTGCACAGGTTTTTCAATGCAGACGTTGTTCACAGTGTATGGAGAATTTACCTAAACTTGAGTCCACAACCAAACTGATTGCAGAATAGGACAATAGTTTGCCCACTCTTCTATTCATTGGTTCAAGGTGTACTGTTGCAGAGCGGGTAAAAATGTATTTTTTAGCCCCTTTAATTCCTTGCTTCGCTGTGCTTTGTGTGGCTATGACCTATGATACTAAGGCAGTCTGGGACAGGAATGGACAGCATAGTCTACACAAAGGATTAACCCAGGCATGAGGATAAGGGGAGCCTACTATCTGGCTGAATGATGCTTAACCACTTGCTTACTGGGCACTTAAACCACCTTCGTTCCCGGAGCAATTTTCAGCTTTCAGCACTCTCACACTTTGAATGTTAATTACTCAGTCATACAACATTGTATCCAAATGAATTTTTTGTCCTTTTTTTCATAGAAAACAGAGCTTTCTTTTGGTGGTATTTGATCACCTCTCGACTTTTATTTTTTGCGCTATAAATGAAAAAAGGCGGAAAATTTTGAAAAAAAAATGAATTTTTCTTAGTTTATGCGATAAAATTTAGCAAAAATATTAATTTTTCTTCATAAATTTTGGCCACAATTTATACTGCTACATGTCTTTGGTAAAAATAACCCAAATTAGTGGATATTATTTGCTCTTTGTGAAAGTTAGAGAGTCTACAAGCTATGGTGCAAATCATAAAAAAAATATCACACCTGTTGTACCGGTGCCTATCTCATTTCTTGGGGCCCTGAACACGCCAGGAAAGTACAAATACCCCCCAAATGACCCCTTTTTAGAAAGTAGACATTCCAAGGTATTTAGTAAGATGCATGATGAGGTTTTTGATGTTGTAATTTTTTTCCCACAATTCTTTGCAAAATGAATATTTTTTTTATTTTTTTTTCCCCCTCACAAAATTGGTCATTGTAATAGGTTATTTCTCTCACATGGCATGTGTATACCACAAATGACACCCAAAAATACATTCTGCTACTCCTCCTGAGTATGGCGATACCACATGTGTGAGACTTTTTACAGCTGACCACATACAGAGCCCCAATATGCAGGGAGCACCATCAGGTGTTCTAGGAGCATAAATTACACATCTAACTTGTTGACTACCTATTACACTTTTGAAGGCCCTGGAGCACCTGGACAATGGAAATGCCCACAAAGTGACCCCATTTTGGAAAGCTAACACCCCAACGTATAATCTATGAGGCATAATGAGTCTTTTGAACGATTCATTTTTTTCCAAACGTTTTTGGAAAATGTGGGAAAAAAATGAAAACACATTTTTTTTTACGCAAAGTTGTCCATTTATAAGATATTGCCAACACATAGCCTGTACATAGCAAAAATTACACCCCAAAATACATTCTGCTACTCCCCCTGAGTATGGCGATACCACATGTGTGGGACTTTTTCACAGCCTGGCCACATACAGAGCCCCAATATGCAGGGAGCACCATCAGGTGTTCTAGGAGCATAAATTACACATCTAACTTGTTGACTACCTATTACACTTTTGAAGGCCCTGGAGCACCTGGACAATGGAAATGCCCACAAAGTGACCCCATTTTGGAAAGCTAACACCCCAACGTATAATCTATGAGGCATAATGAGTCTTTTGAACGATTCATTTTTTTTCCAAACGTTTTTGGAAAATGTGGGAAAAAAATGAAAACGCATTTTTTTTACGCAAAGTTGTCCATTTATAAGATATTGCCAACACATAGCCTGTACATAGCAAAAATTACACCCCAAAATACATTCTGCTACTCCCCCTGAGTATGGCGATACCACATGTGTGGGACTTTTTCACAGCCTGGCCACATACAGAGCCCCAATATGCAGGGAGCACCATCAGGTGTTCTAGGAGCATAAATTACACATCTAATTTGTTGACTACCTATTACACTTTTGAAGGCCCTAGAGCACCTGGACAATGGAAATGCCCACAAAGTGACCCCATTTGGAAAGCTAACACCCCAACATATAATCTATGAGGCATAATGAGTCTTTTGAACGATTCATTTTTTTTCCAAACGTTTCTGGAAAATGTGGAAAAAAAATGAAAACGCAATTTTTTTTATGCAAAGTTGTCCATTTATAAGATATTGCCAACACATAGCCTGTACATAGCAAAAATTACACCCCAAAATACATTCTGCTGCTCCTCCTGAGTATGGCGATACCACATGTGTGGGACTTTTTCACAGCCTGACCACATACAGAGGCCCAACATGCAAGGAAGACCAACCGGTGTTCTAGGGACACATAGCATACACATGACAAGAATTACACACCAAAATACATTATGCTAAGCAAAGGGTAAACAAAAAATGTACCTGTGGTTTTAGTAGCGCAGTTGTCCACGGGACGATAGCACTGGTCCAGGCAGCAGGCAGGGACTTGGTCAGCAAAAGAAAATGCAATTGTCCAGGCAACAGGCATGATGGCATAGGTCCTACAGGCAGCAGGCAGAAGTAGGGCCTCGTTCAGGACAGAATGGGGACAGGGGTAGAGGCTTCTCCCACCCAAATCTCTTTGAAGCCTCCGGGCAACCAGACCCTAATCTAGAATGAGAAAACAAAAACAATAGTTTTCTTCATCCAGAAAAACAATTCTGGAGCCCCTCACATGTGAGACCCCTGTGCTTTGAATCCCACTAGTCCACTGGCAGGGTAAAAGATCAGTCCAAGAGGCAGGCAAAAAGAATGGTCAAACGGTCCAGGGTCAGTTCCAGATCAGGCAGAGGTATAAACAGAATCGGTAGGCATAAGCGTGGTCAAATAACAGTCCAGGGTCAGTTCCATATCAGGCAGAGGTATAAACAGAATCGGTAGGCATAAGCGTGGTCAAATAACAGTCCAGGGTCAGTTCCATATCAGGCAGAGGTATAAACAAAATCGGTAGGCAGAATCGTGGTCAAATAACAAGCCAGGGTCAAATACAGAGCAAGCAGAGGCATAAGGGGTGTAAAGGTAAATGGCAGGAAGTGACTAATAATTTAGTAAGGAATGATAACGGCGGAAACAGCCGCCTATGCAGAGGCCTGGTTGGGAAGGGCATTGGGCACAATGAAAACGGGTGTCTCTTCTCACTCCATCTTTGGAGCACACCCGGCATTTTTTTTTGGGAATTTCGGCCTGTTGGTCCGGGAGGGATTTTATCTGGGAAGTGGCGCTCGTAGAGTCGGCTTACCACATCGGATCGAATGGTTGCTGGTGGGTTGCTGGTGTATAAAAGGGCAGTGGTGATTTCCTCCTGGAAGTAAAGGTAGGATTTGGGTCTTGGAGTGGATTTTCGATATAATACGTACGTGTTGTATATGGCCAAATTGAATAAGTAAATTGAAACTTTTTTATACCACTGGTATGATCGTCTTGTGGAAAGGTAGGGCTCGATCATTTGATCATTGAAATCGACACCCCCCATGAACTTATTGTATTCGTGGATACATTTAGGTTTCTGGATTTGCCCATTCCTCCTTCTGATGGTAACGCATGTATTGTTGTGGATGGTAGAAAGCACGTACACATCCCTTTTGTCCCTCCATTTCACGGCCAGAACTTCCTCATTGCGTGCACTCGCCGTCTCCCCTTTTCTTAGCTTCTTGGTGACGAGGCTTTGAGGAAAGCCCTTCCGGTTCGACCGTACGGTGCCGCATGCGGGTGTCTTCTTTCTATACAAGTTTCGGAAAAGGGGCAAACTTGTGTAGAAATTGTCCACATACAAGTGGTAGCCTTTCTCCATGAGCGGGTTTAGGAGTTGCCAAACAATTTTCCCACTGGTTCCTATGTAGTCTGGGCAATTAGGGGGGTGTAGCTGGCTGTCCTTTCCTTCATATATGTTGAAGGCATAGGTATATCCGGTGGCACGGTCACATAATTTGTAGAGCTTCACTCCATAGCGGGCCCTTTTGGAGGGCATAAATTGCTTTATGCCGAGCCTGCCAGAAAATTTGACAAGTGACTCGTCAACACAGATGTTTTGGTCCGGGGTAAACAACTGGGGGAAAATTTGGGAAAAATAATCTAGTAGTGGCCGAATCTTATAAAGTTTATCAAAATTTGGGTCATCTCGGGGAGGGCACTGGGTATTGTCACTGTAATGTAGGAATCGCATAATCATTTGATATCTGGACCTGGGCATTTTTGAGGAAAAGACGGGCATGTGGTATATGGGGCGTTTTGACCAATATGAACGTACTTCGTTTTTGTGGTTTAGTCCCATACAGAATACGAGGCCCAAAAAAATTTTAAACTCTTCCACTGTAAGGGGTCTCCATTGGAAGGGACGGGCATAATAGGATGTGGGGTGACTGGAAATAAATTGTTGGGCATAGAGATTGGACTGGGAAACAATTGAGGAAAGCAAGTCCTCAGTAAAAATTAAACTGAAAAAATCTATTGGGGCAAAATTTTCTGTGTCCACTTGGACTCCTGGCTGGGCAGTGAAAGGGGGAATGTTGGCTTCTCCTGAATTAGGAGGAAGCCACAAGGGGTACTGAAGGGAATAGGGAAGGCTGGCATGGGACCTACTGGTACGTGACCTTGCTTGACGAGGTGTTGCGGTTCTGGTGGATGGCACAGCGGTGCTGGTGGATGGCACAGCGGTGCTGGTGGATGGCACAGCAGTGCTGGTGGATGGCACAGCAGTGCTGGTGGATGGCACAGCAGTGCTGGTGGATGGCACTGCCTCCTTAGCAATACGCCTTCGTCTGGCGGGTGGACCCTCTTCCTCCTCTTCTTCCTCTTCTTCCTCTTTCTCCTCTTCTTCCTCCTCTTCCCCCTCTTCCTCCTCTTCCTCATCTTCCCCCTCTTCCTCCTCTTCCTCCTCTTCCTCTTCACTGCTAACTATCGGCTCATAGTCAACATCAGATCCGGCGTCTGACCTTGCGGAGGAATCCGAATCGCAGAGCTCCCCGTTGCTCTCGTCGGCCGCAATAATTTCGTATGCCTCCGTAACTGAAAAAGATCTTTTAGCCATGACAAAAGATGGCACGTGGCACTGATGACACTGACAGGTGGCACTGACGGCAAATGGGACTGGCAGATGGCACGGGCAGATGGCAGATGGCAGGTAGCACTGATGGCAGGTGGCACTGATGGCAGGTGGCACTGATGGCAGGTGGCACTGATGGCTGACGGCACGGGCAGATGGCACTGGCGGCAGGTGGCACTGGCGGCAGGTGGCACTGGCGGCAGGTGGCACTGATGGCAGGTGGCACTGATGGCTGACGGCACTGATGGCACGGGCAGGTGGCACGGGCAGGTGGCACTGGCGGCAGGTGGCACTGATGGCTGACGGCACTGATGGCACGGGAAGATGGCACGGGCAGGTGGCACGGGCAGGTGGCACTGGCGGCAGGTGGCACTGATGGCTGACGGCACTGATGGCACGGGCAGATGGCACGGGCAGGTGGCACGGGCAGATTGCACTGGCAGATTGCACTTTTGGCAGGTGGCACTTTTGGCAGGTGGCACTGATGGCAGGGGCAGGTGGCACTGATGGCAGGGGCAGGTGGCACTGATGGCAGGGGCAGGTGGCACTGATGGCAGGGGCAGGTGGCACTGATAAATGGTGGCACTGATGGCAGGGGCAGGTGGCACTGATAAATGCACTGGCACTGGCTGATGGCACTGGCTGATGGCACTGTAAGGTGGCACTGTAAGGTGGCACTGGCAGGGACTGTGGGTAGTGTTATGTCACTCACTTTTACACACTGTAAACGGCTTTCTCTCCTCACACGCGGTCTGTGTGTAAGGAGAGAAAGCCGGCGATGAGAGATGATCTCATATGTTTACATTTGAGATCATCTCTCATTGGACGGCTCGATCGAGTGCTGAATGGCCGCTGTGATTGGCCATTCAGCACGATCTGTGATTGGCTGTGTCCGAGGGACACGGCCAACACAGTTTTCTGCAGAAGCGCGATCGCGGGGACGCGCTTCCAGCAGAGAAACGACAGGCCGTTTAAAAACGGCCACTTGGCACTTCAGGTCCGCGCTGCAGACGTATTTTTACTATAGCGCGGATCTGAAGTGGTTAAAGGAGTTATAAAGGAAAATAATGTGTCACCTTAATGCACAGGTGTCAAACACGGCCCGTGGGCCGAATCCGGCCCTCCAGGCCATTTCATGTGGCCCTGGCACCTCTCCTGTCCTCCTCTAGTCCTCCTCCAAACCCTTACTTTCTGCTTTCAAGCAATGCATCTAGCTTCTTCCCAGCAGCAGCATAAGGAAAGGGGGGTGCACTGTGATGTAAGAGAGAGTGGGGGACTCAACTTCTGATGGTGGGGTGGCTCTTGACATCTAATGTAAGGGGAGGGCCATGCGGCCCACAATGAAATTGAGTTGGACACCCCTGACTTAATGCAATCCATGCATTAAGGTGAAAAAAAACGTACCTGACCCGTCGAAAGTCCCGCGCTCGGTCCCGAGATCCTCTTCGCCGCTAATTGGCTAGGGCGGATGGATTGACAGCAGCGCCAGCCAATGGCTGCGCTGCTCTCAATCACATCCAGTGATGCGGCGCGCCGAGGGCGGGGCCGAGTTATACAGTGAGCAGCTATGGCCGCTCGCTGTGTCACGGGAGCGCGCCCGCAAGGACTCATCACCACGCAAGCTCTCTCGCATGACTGTGGCGAGTTCTTGCAGGGAGGACCAGAGACAGTCGCTGAGGGACCCCAGAAGACGTGGATCGGGGCCAGTCTGTGCAAAACGAACTGCACAGTGGAGGCAAGTATAACATGTTTGTTATTTTAAAGAAAAAAACTGACCTAATTCGCCCATCCACACATACGATGTGGATGGGGAAATCGCTCCTACTGAACTATTGATTTCTGATGGCAGGGAGATTTCCCAGCAGTCAGAACACTGATCAGCGCTGCCGGCTATGCTAGCTATAGACGGCAGCGCTGATCAAGCACCATTTATCCAACAAGTTGGTTGTACAGAAGCTGATTGGTAGATCGCCTTCTGTACATTCAGGATACCCATACATGAATTGAAATTCAGATGGTCACTGCTGACGAATTTCGATCTACAGTACGTATGGTCGGTTTAAAACTTGATGCAGTTCCCTTTTAAAGTAGTAGAATTGAGTCAAAATACAGATTTAAAGAATATATAAACCCAACATTTTATATTCCCACTATACCATGTACTTGTATGAAAACGTGTCCTATTCTCTTTGTTTTGCTTCCTTTGCGTGAAATCCTTTGTGCTCCTGACAAACCCTCTGCTTTCCTAATAAAAACCGACCACACTAGGCAGAAGTGCACAGCATGGTGAGTTTCTGAGTGCTCTCCTACAATGATCAGACTTCTGCTCACATGCCCCCCCCCACAAACATTCACTGGGAAGACCAGTGTACTGCAGTTTCTCCTCCCCCAGCTCATTATGCAGCTGAGAACAGAGGGTAAGTGATCACTTATGTTTAGCCTTTCATTACCATTTTAAACTGAATGAGGGTTTACATACTGAATATTTTATGATTTTATGTTGCTAATAGATGGGAATCCACTGTGCTATTGTATTCTGCCAAAGGGGACTCCTCCACTGTGATATACACTAATCAGCGCTGTAGTGGCTAATCGTTTGAAAATTTTACTGCGATACTGCCTTCTCTGGGTGGAGGGGGGGGGGGGAAGCCATTCCCGCAGGCATAAGACAGTGATTATCGCTAGCAGCTACAGCAGCTGCTTGCAATAATCGGAAACAAATCCGGCAGGCTGGTTGTACCAGACCTGGTACATTCAGCCTGTCCATTAATGGTTTGAATCTCGACCGGTTCAGCAGTCGAACCGTGAATTGCCGGCCTCAGGGAGAAGATGACAGAGTGGCACAGCGGTGGAGAAAAGCAACCCTCTGGAAAGAAAACTATGAATAGAATACGAATACCCTCAACAGGGTTGCATGCAGTCACATCTAAATGTCACTTGTAAATATAAGAACAACAATTGTATTATAATTACCTGCACAGAATAAATTGTTTGCGTGATGTGCTATAGACATATTTTAGGGCTGTGTGTGTGTATATATACTCAAGTATAAGCCGACCCGAATTTAAGCCGAGGCACCTAATTTTACCACAAAAAAATTGGGAAAACGTATTGACTCGAGTATAAGCCTAGGATGTCCCTCTGCATGCCTCACTGTGTCCATGACTAGACTGACGTTTAACATGGGAGTCTATGGAAGGGGTGCCCGGCTTTGAAAAATCGTTGTTCCCCCCCAGACAACAAACTTTGCACACTGGTAAAGGTGAAATTGGGCTACATGTATGCCAAGTTTGGGGTCCAGGGGACCTACGACTGACACCGGAGATCAGGCGCAAAAAGGCGACTCAAGTATTAAAATGTGCTGAAAAGCTTGGATATAGATATATATATATATATATATATATATATACACATACACACACACACACACACACACACACATACATACATATACACCTCAGTCCCATATTTACCACACTTTCACAAGTCAATAAATCGGTCACATATATGTTTGAAGAATGTCTATTTGAGGCAGCCTTAGCTGAATGGCGAGATTGTTATTAGGCATGTTTACCTTGTCTAACTCGTGAGGTAACCTGAACAAAAGGTAGTATGTAATATCCTAGGACTCAGAAGCAGCTCTATAAAAATATAATGTATGCATAGAAATATTTTGCAGTTCCAAAATAATGATTAATAATTATTATGCAAATTGTGAAATTACCTCTTCCCCTGGTGGAGCATATCTTCCCCTGAGAGCATCCCAACTTGAACGTGTGGTTGAAGTAAGACTGCAACATACAAAAATGCAATTACACAATATATAAATAACGGAAGGAAGGAAAGAAGAAAAAAGGAAAAGGAAGGAAATGCAGCACAGTGGTGTAGTGGTTAGCACTGTCAGCTAGCAGCAAAAAGGGTTTCCGACAGTGGGGACTCCTCCACTGTCAGAATACACTAATCAGCGCTGTAGCATTTGAAAATGTTAGCCTTCCGACAGAAGTTGATTGTTAGATTAAAGGGTCACTAAAGGAAACATTTTTTTAGCTGAAATTAACTGTTTACAGGGTATAGAGACATAATAGTTAACGGATTAAAAATAGATAAAAACCAATCATATAATGTGCCTGCAGTTTAGTTTCGTTTTTTGCTGTTGTTTCCTGGTTCTCTGATGTACAGAGAGCCAATAGAGGGCAGTGAGCCAATAGAGGGCAGTGATACTTTGTCTAAAACTCCTCAGCACCAATCCAGTTTCGTTTTACACACAGTAATCACACCTCCTTGATTAGACACCACAGAGAGAAATCTCCCAGTACTGTGGTGATCAGTAAACAGACAACCAGGAAGTGTCCAGAACAGAGAGGAATTACAGCAACATCAAAGCAAAAACGAACAATGAGGACATGAAACTAGGACTGCAGTAAGGTAAAGGAAGCTATTTAGCTAAAAAAAAAAATCCTTTAGTGACCCTTTAACTCCAGTTGAGTCAGAGCGGCTATTGAAATTCTAAATGGGGCCGGGTCCCATCTGAACCAGCTGTATTTTGTTCAAGCCATGGCCAGCTTTTAAAAGCAGTCTGTGGGTAAATGCAAGGAAAGGTGTGGTAATGCTATAATGCTGAAATTCAGACTCAGGCTGGCGCAAATTTCTTTCCTGCAGCTGCAGGTTGAGGAAATTAAGACTACACAATTCCCCCCATCAGCACAGACCGTGCTGACAGGGGAATCCCTCCTACTGAGACATTGTCTTCTCCGGGTGGGGGGAAGCCATTCCCGCCGGGATAAGACAGTGATTATCGTTAGCGGCTATAGCAGCCACTTGCGATCATTCGGAAGCGAATCCGGCAGGCTGGTTGTACCCGACCTGGTACATTAAGCCGGTTTATTAATGGTTCGAATCTCAGCCGGTTCAGAAGGAAGGAATGAAAGGAAGGAAGGAAGGAAGGAAGGAAGGAAGGAAGGAAGGAAGGAAGGAAGGAAGGAAGGAAGGAAGGAAAGGAATGGAAGGAAGGAAAGGAATGAAAGGAAGGAAGGAATGAAAGGAAGGAAGGAAGGAATGAAAGGAAGGAAGGAATGAAAGGAAGGAAGGAATGAAAGGAAGGAAGGAATGAAAGGAAGGAAGGAATGAAAGGAAGGAAGGAATGAAAGGAAGGAATGAAAGGAAGGAATGAAAGGAAGGAATGAAAGGAAGGAATGAAAGGAAGGAATGAAAGGAAGGAATGAAAGGAAGGAAGGAATGAAAGGAAGGAAGGAATGAAAGGAAGGAAGGAAAGGAAGGAAGGAATGAAAGGAAGGAAGGAATGAAAGGAAGGAATGAAAGGAAGGAAGGAATGAAAGGAAGGAATGAAAGGAAGGAAGGAATGAAAGGAAGGAATGAAAGGAAGGAAGGAATGAAAGGAAGGAAAGGAAGGAAGGAATGAAAGGAAGGAATGAAAGGAAGGAATGAAAGGAAGGAATGAAAGGAAGGAATGAAAGGAAGGAATGAAAGGAAGGAATGAAAGGAAGGAATGAAAGGAAGGAAGGAATGAAAGGAAGGAATGAAAGGAAGGAAGGAAAGGAAGGAAGGAATGAAAGGAAGGAAGGAATGAAAGGAAGGAATGAAAGGAAGGAAGGAATGAAAGGAAGGAATGAAAGGAAGGAAGGAATGAAAGGAAGGAATGAAAGGAAGGAAGGAATGAAAGGAAGGAATGAAAGGAAGGAATGAAAGGAAGGAATGAAAGGAAGGAAGGAATGAAAGGAAGGAATGAAAGGAAGGAAGGAATGAAAGGAAGGAATGAAAGGAAGGAAGGAATGAAAGGAAGGAAGGAAGGAAGGAAGGAAGGAAGGAAGGAAGGAAGGAAGGAAGGAAGGAAGGAAGGAAGGAAAAATATAGAAAAAGGACAAAAAAAATTGAGAGACATGCAAAAATGTTCCATTTGAAAG
This sequence comes from Rana temporaria, assembly GCF_905171775.1. Lineage (NCBI taxonomy): Eukaryota > Metazoa > Chordata > Amphibia > Anura > Ranidae > Rana > Rana temporaria. The sequence goes on along the minus strand of NC_053489.1, from coordinate 93,726,809 downwards.
GATAGCAACAACCAACCTGTCTGTCGAACCCCCAACAAAAAAATATTCAGTAAATATGTAAAGTACCCAGACTGTGTTATAGATCAGTTTTCTGACAATTAAAAAAAACATAGTCTTCTCCGGGTGGGGGGATGGGGGCGGGGGAAGCCTGCCCACAAATAGTTGAACCAAGTTTACCAAGTGCCCCTAACTGGCCCTCCACAATGGGAGGCGCGAGATTTTGTACGTCAGCCTGTTTTTTAGTATGCACCACAAATGCGTCAGTACATGGGGGGTCAGTAAAAGCAAGGAGGTTACCACTTTTGATTATTGAGACATTTCTGTACTGCACCTCGCAGTGACAAGTGGCACCTGCCATTGAGGGTCCCAAGTATCATATAGGGAGTTTTTCCAACTTGTACTCATTTATCACTTTCCTATGGTGATGCAAAATACTGTGTGTCAGTGTTAAGTAGGGTTCACAGACAGGACTGGTAGATACACCCAAACCACTTACACGGAGAAGCATCTGCCTGCTTTTAAACAATTGAAGAATGACTACAATGAGCTACTTCAATGCTATATCAAGGCATATATTCATCTAGATCAGTGGTTCTCAACCTGGGGGTCGGTACCCCCTTGGGGGTCGAATGATGATTTGCCAGGGGTCACCAAATCCTGGCCTGTTTCTGAAGCCCACACCGCTCTCCCAGCCTTTTCCCTGCCACCCAGCTGGGCTGTCCCTAGAGCCAGCGGCCATTCACTCAGACTCTTTGCAGCCATTTAGTTCACGGCATGGCTGGGGGGGCAGAGACTATAAGTCAGCTGACTGGTGAGAAAAGTGAAGTGGGAGGGGCTGAAGGAGACCCCATCTCCTGATTTCAGCATAGGTGTCACTGCTGCGAGACATCACACTACAAATATTATTTTACTGTTAGGGGTCCCCACAATTTGTGAAATGTTATTGAGGGGTCACGACACTAAAAAGGTTGAGAACCACTGATCTAGATCATCTTGTAACACAACTACTCACCAGGAGTACAGAATGCAACCAAGCATAATGACAGCACCCAGCACTGACACTAGCCGCTCATCTTGGTTTATTCCATTGCCAATGTTGGGCACACAGATCGTTATGTTCTTCCCATCCTCATCCAAAACTTCAGAAAAAACAAAATGAATATATATCTGTGGGTTACTGGAAACTCGCAACAGAACACATTATTATTATTATTATTATTATTTTTACACAGTGCTAGCGAAACAATGGCCGTCACCAGTTTCTACTGAAAAAGACCACTTGACTACTGGATCCAATACATTAAACCAAATGGTTATACAACCTTCCTACATGACCATGAGAAGCAGGAAAAGAGGACTAATGGAGCCTACATTTAACAGGCTTGAAATCCCAGGCATGTTTTTGTTACAATATGATTAATAAATGGCGCTTTACTTATTTTTGAGTATAGAATGGTTAGAAACCATGACAGATTTTCATGGCCGTCTCTGCCCCACTAAGAAGATTCTACTTCTTTGTCCTGGTGACCATTGCCTCCAAAATAAAAAATAATGAAAAATTTGAAATGGTACAGTTGGTCCCAGAATAGGAATACTGCAGTGTACAACGGGCGTATTTACTTGCATGAAAATGCACTGGTGTTCTCTGTATACCTGTGCAGGCAGTCCCATTCATGGCAATTGGATGCATGGCCCCGAACGCAGACAGTGTGCACCCGCATAGATGTCAAACTGTCTTCAGAGAGTACCTGACAAGCATTGAGGATGTATCGCCTCCTCCTGCTTTAACCCCCTGAACCCCACACTAACGCACCACAACCGCGAGGCTTCAGGCAGTCATTCTCAAGTATCAAAAATGATCATATTTAGTTAGTTTTTCCAGTTACTTAGACAATAAAGGAGACTAGGTCCTGGATGACACATACAATATTTTCCTTAAACCCCTTTTCGCACGGGCACCTCCACTGAGCAGGCAGACCGATGGAAAATAGGACCACCATACATCTGGATTTTGCGGGCAGGATCGGATCGAATAGCGGTGGATGTCAGCAGATATGTGTCCTCTGACATCCGCTGCTCCATAAGTGAGACTGGACCTGATCGGACAGCCCATGTGAAAGGGCCCTAAAACTAATGTTTAAAGTGTCTCTCTGCCAAGTTTTACCTACAGGTAAGCCTAGATTAAGGCTTACCTGTAGGCAGGGCCGCCATCAGGAATTATGGGGCCCCTTACACAGCTTCAGGCATGGGCCCCCTGGAGCAGAGATATATATATATATATAAATAAAATATAAAAAAAGTGGTGTTGCCATCCGGGGACCTCTATTAAAATAAAAGAAATGGCCCTTTAATAAAAAATAAAATAAAAATATATTAAAAAAATATATTTTTTAATAACAAATAAATAAAAAAGGGGGGGGGGTTGCCATCTGGGGCGCTCCGGGCCCCTTACAGGTGTACTGCCTGTACCCCCCTGTTGGCGGTCCTGCCTGTAGGTGTTTGCAATATCTCCTAAACCTACACGGTTTAGAAGATATTTGCCAAAAAGAATGCACCGATGTCTATGGCGCAGGCGCGCGGAGATGCCGGTTTTTGTGAATGGCTAATGCCGGCTTTGACGGCTCCCACGCGCATGCGTGGAGTGGCGTCTTTGCCGCTCCGGCCAATCACAGCGCCGGAGCGGCGATACCCGGAAGTAACCTTCTGGAGAGATGTCTGCGGCCGGAGGGGGAGACTAGGATGGCTTCGATCTAAGGCAAGTGATTCATAACGAGCTAGTATGCTAGTCATACTAGCTCAATATGCCTTTGTCTTGCAGGTTTTTATTCTTAATTTTTTGGGGTTTACAACCGCTTTAAGGCTGGTTTCACATGAGTAAAAAAAATGCTGAGTTTTTTTTAATGATCTAAAATAAGACGCATTGTTGTCTATGGGACAGTTTGGATGTGAGCTGGAGTTACATATATACATATACCATTCCTGATTGGATTGAGATCTGGTGATCTGTACACAGCATTAATACGCTGACATCTTATGAAGGAAAAATTGGGTGTAAAGAAGTCCCTTTTTGTTTTACTACATGCCTGAGGGTCACTCGGTGACCAAAGGAATCTGGTGAGCGCTTTGATATACCACTTCGGGTGAAGCACTTTATTTTGAAGCTATTGCACTGTATTATCACCTGGTGACTGGAGTTTATATAGAAGAACCACATTTATGTTTTTGGTCTTGCAGCATTGTTTGTTAATATCATGAAGCTTTAATTATCATCAATTTACTCCTATTCACATAGAAGTTTTTATTAACCCTGTTTGTTGGTACACTTTGGTGTGCCCTTTACTGTTTTCACACAGTAATTTACAGTTTACTCATTTAATGTTTATGCGAGTACAAGCGAGTATATTACAATACTGGCAATGAAGAAGAATTGTACTCGTCTATACGCATGCACACCTTTACTCAACATTACTCAGGTCTTTACATAACGTTTTTGGCCCCCTTGCACACCTTTACTCAACATTACTCAGGTCTTTACATAAAGTTTTTGGCCCCCTTGCACACCTTTACTCAACATTACTCAGGTCTTTACATAAAGTTTTTGGCCCCCTTGCACACCTTTACTCAACATTACTCAGGTCTTTACATAAAGTTTTTGGCCCCCTTGCACACCTTTACTCAACATTACTCAGGTCTTTACATAAAGTTTTTGGCCCCCTTGCACACGGCGTCACAAGTTCCTGAGTAAACATTTTAGTTTTCCCTTTTGATTGCTTTGTTTCAAATCAATTTATTCATAAATTTATGGACCAAACCAAAGCCTAGTATAAAAAAAAAAATCTTCCAGCACCCACTGCCTAGTGTATATGTAGATCTAGCAGAAAGCCGTATGTCTGATAACCTGATGGAACACTTACTTGTCTCTGGCGGCTTGTTGGACAAAGAAGAAAAGGTCAGGTACATGACGTAGCAGCTGATCATGCCCGATTGCAGCAATCCAGACTGTGGGTTATCTTATAATAAAAAAAATTGTAAGATATCATTAGTAATATCTCAATTTTTATGCATAGGAAAAGACATACAGTGAAATAATGTGACATACAGTAATCAGGGGGTGCTACTAATTGTAAGAGTTATTTGGACAGATTCATATCTGCATTTTCAAAACGTATATTTTATTCTACGACGTGTTTTAGTGGCACTGAACCGCTCTCAGTTGTATCTTGTGTAAAAGTAAAAAGTTTAATAGTGTAACTAGAGCCAGAGAGATAGTAGGACCCCCCAAAAACCGGTAAAGCCTTGGTTGATTGCTTTGAGTCCCCAGTTGCTATGCTACCATATGCAACGTGGAGGAACTCCAATGTTAATGTGTACTCACTGGAGGCTGCTATTGCTATACTACTTCACATATAGCATAGAATGTACAGTAGACACTCTAAAGCTAACCACACACAAACATTTACAATTTTACTGTACAATCACTGGGGAAATACCCCCAAAACATACTATACACATTATGATCCAACTATATAATCTTTATACAATCTATACAAAACTTTTAACATGTATGAAGGTTACACTGAAACATCTATTTCATTTGAACCATATCTTGCATGCATGGTGGCTAGTACATCTGAAGGCAGTGTCAAAACATAAAATTGTAAAGTATGTGGCAAATGTAACATTTACAAACAACCATGTAATGCAAAACCTGCCTGAATCATCTATTCAATTTATATCTGGTTAGGTTGGCCCTCTTACTACATAGTTGTTGGTAAATCCAAAAGGTACATGTTACCATAAGAATGCTCAATCTCCTATAGATTTAGCAATAACTATTTAGTTGAGGGACTACAAAATTGGATATACGGTACATTGAACAGTTTGTTTAGGTAGGTGATTGCATTAGTTGTTGGTAAATCAGATCTATGCGGTCTATAGAGAAACTATACAAAAAGGTTTAAATTCTCTTGGACTATAGCGGAAAGAGAAAGAGGTGGTTTTTAGGAGCATTCATTCTCTCAAGCTGACCAATACAACTAGATAATATCATTTAATTTAGATTTGCCAACAATGTAGTGTGAAAAATGACATTGTTGTTGATATAATAGAAATTAAAGAGATTGCAAATTGTATTGAGAAGTTTGTGGTCACCCTAAACGGGGATTGTACAATCAGATTTTAGTTTGTGAACCAAATCTATACAACCCCAGAATAGTACACTAAAGCGGGAGGGGGGTCGTCAACTTGTCAATCGTGGGCAGACGATAAGTAGATTGCATCCCTTGGTTGCTAACCTCAGAACCTGAAGAGGAGTGGTACTGCGGGCCCCATTTAGTGAAACTGATGGGTTTGATTTTCCTCCTGCAGCAGCTGAATGCTGCTTCTCCTCCTCTCTCTCCCACCAGTATTCAGGTGCTGCACGGAGGAAAAAGCCGCACATCAGTTCCACTAAATGCCACTCCTGCTGCCCCTCTTCTTCAGGATCATCTTTATTCTGTTGCCTGGACCCCCTGTATGCTTTGACACCCCCACCCAGCAGCTCCCCCCCTCTCTACCGCTGACTGCTGCAAGGGATGTTTCAGGACCGAGAATGGGGAAGGGGCCAGTAAATATGTCATTTACCGTCCCCTTACTTTTCTAAAAGTGAGTGATCATATCAATGGCTTCTGTGCCTTTTCATCATCGAAGCATAGTAAAAAATGAAAAAAAAAAAAAAGAATAAAAAAAATGTAATATACTATAAATAAAAATCTACTGATATCGTCCACTGCCCTATTGACTGAGAGTCCACCTATAAAAGGTAGGCCAAGTATATATTTTTGAAGTGACATTTGTTTTATTACATTTTCCTTACTATTTAGTTAGGCCCTGCTAGTTAATAAAAAAAAAAAAGGGGGGGGGGGGGCGCCAAACCCTGGTGATCTTTGATCGATTTCATGTTGTTCAGGTAGATCTCCAGTTATAGGTTGGGGCAGTTGTTTGTTTGTACCGTCAGGTTGATCTCCACATCTCAAAAGTTTGCCTACCCCCGATCTAAAGGATTTATATAGCGAAGTAATACTTACGTTTAAGTACGCACGGTGATATGGACACAAGTGTCAAAAGTAAGCATAGGCCACCATTGACACCCAGCATGATTTTGTTGAGGAGACAATGCTCAGGATGGGTGTAGAACCATGACAGTAGGCCGAGGGCTCCCACAGCAATGGTGTACAGTAACAGAATCCCCAGCGCCAACGCACCATACCACAGCTTATTATGTGCCGTTCCCGAATGCCTGACAGAGGACAATAGAAAACACCACAATTAGAACAGTGGAAATACAAAATGTGAATAAAAGGTTGGTTGTTTGCCCCCCCCCCCCCCCCAAAAAAAAAATATTGAGCACCAGCCACCACCGACTACTGTCACCTGAGCGAACATCAGATTGGCCACTATAAATTCCAATAATCCACCATCCTTTACTAGATATTCCTATAGTCTACAATGCATTAACTATACAATCGTATTGCATAAAGGGTTATGTATTCAAGGAAATTACATACCAATTGTTATTCCATTTATGAGCAAATTCCACCAGTAACGTGAGTTGTATAACCAAGAAAATAATGGCGAATAGTGCACCAATATGGCGCCACACTGCAAATAAAAAAAAAAAATTACATTAATACCATGAACGTATATAGAACGATTCATACAACCATAGCAAATTCTAGGTTAACTAAATAAGTTAAAGTTTTTATCCACCTATGATAATGCTGGATTTTAAAAATCAAATAGTTTCCAGCTAATATCTACAAAACTAGTACTGTATATAAGAACAGACAGGAAGTGCGCTGACAAATCTTTCCCCTGAGAAATCCCCAGGTGAGACCATAAATACGTTTTCACATACAGTTGTAAATGCCAGTCCTCTTATGTGTTACTTAATAGGTTACTAAACATACATTAGATTTTCTAAACACCTTTAAAGCAGAACTTCACCATCTCAATCAAAATTTACTATTTTTTAATCCTTATGAAACTAGCATTAGTAAAAAGATAGGAAAGTATATCATATTTACTGCTTTTAAACGTTTTTTTTTTTTACATTTCTTCAGTTACTTTCTGGCCTAGGCCAAAATGATGTCATACGTCCCAGGAAACTTTAGAAGGGGAGGGGTTTTCTCATCTAAGCACACCCTCCTGCCTGCATGCCTGAGCCAAGGGCAGATGGATTTTGGGAACTAAATGTTACATGAAACATCTGCCTTCACACAAGATGGCCACAGACAGAAATGTTAGGGGGTGTATTTCAATGTGATTTCCCAAAAAAATAAAGCATAGAGACGTGGATGGATTGATGGATGGCTTTGAATAGTAAAAATGATTAAATAGCATTTTTGGTTTATGGTGCGCAGATGGAGTGTAGTTCTGCTTTAATATGGAGTATAAAACGTAAATATTCAGGAACATATCAAAAGTAAATATTATAGGAGAGTAGAGGCAACATTTCCAAATGGACACATGGCTTCCTGTCTAAGTAGTTTTACCCCATCTCCACTCTATCAAGTTACTAATTGCTGTCTGTGTCCCGCTGGGCAGATTTTCTCTGATCTCCTGTAGTGTAGGTGTATCAGAAAATGAGTGATAAATTCCCATCTGAAACATTTGTCATTGAAAAATGTGTCCGCCTTGGAGGATCCACTCTTAACCCAAACATATATATTTTGTTTATTTTTATCAATTTATAAAAACACAAAGTGAGCCAACAGAAGAAAAATTATCAAATCAATATTTGATTCAAACCAGCATCAATTCTTATGCCAGGTATTTTGTAGGATTACATTCAGGTGTACAATTAATCCATTAAACCAAGCAGGTACTAATGATATTTTTTTTATGTGTAGCTTAAATATGATCATTAACTGTCACAGAAACAGCTGTATAGGAGGCTTAAAACTGGGTGAGGAAAAGCCAAACTCTGCTACTAATGTGAGGTTGTGGAAGACAGTCATGCTACAGGTCATACACCATGGCAAGACTAAGCACAGCAACACAAGGTAATTATATGCCTCAACAAGGTCTCTCCCAGGCAAAGATTTCAAAGCAGACTGGGGTTTAAGATATGCTGCTCAAGCTCCTCTGAAGTAGCACAAAGAAATGGGCAATGTTGAGGACCATGGACGAAGCGGTTGGCCAAGGAAACTTAATGCAGAAGATGAAATGCACATCATACTTGCTTCCCTTCAACATCAGATGTCCAGCAGTGCCACCAACACAGAATTGGCAGAAACCAGTGGGACCCAGGTACACCCATCTACTGTCCACAAATGTCTGGTCAGAAGTGGTCTTCACAAAAGAATTGTGGCCAAAAAGCCATACCACTGATGTGGAAACAAGGCCAAGCGACTCAATTATGTATGAAAACAAAATAAATGGTGTGCAGAAAAATGGCAGCAGGTGCTCTGGACTGAGGAGTCAAAATATGAAATATTTGACTGTAGCAAGAGGCAGTTTGTTGGCCGAAGGGCAGGAGAGCAAACGAGTGTCTGCAAGCAACAGTGAAGCATGGTGAAGTTTCCTTGCAAGTTTGGAGAGGTATTTCTGCAAACGGAGTTGGAGATTTGGTTAGGATCAATGGTGTCCTCAATGCTGAGAAATACAGGCAGATACTTATCCATCATGCCCTACCATCAGGGAGGTGTGCGATTGTTCCCAAATTCATTTTGCAGCATTTTGCGCCGCAAAAAGGAGCACTGACAGCCTCGAAATTTTCCTGGAATTGTCAGGGATCATCCCCCTATCCCTGGAGGATCCCATCCTCCCCTGGATTAACAACCAGCTCATACCCACCAAGCCAAACAGCCCCCAAACCTGAGGCCTGTGGCCCGATCGGCGGCCATCTTGGTACTCCTCAGCTACAGTGACACCCTTCCCCCCATTCCAAACAGTACTTGATCCAGGGTTTCGTCCGATCGCCTTTCAGGGATCAGGAAGGAATTTTTTTCCCTGCGGCAGCAAATTGGCTTAGCACTGCCAGGGTTTTTTGCCTTCCTCTGGACCAAGGCCAAGCGAGAGGATTCAGCGAATCTTCCCTCTATTGCAATTAATCCCCCCCCCCCCCCGGTGACTGGCAACAATGGTTAAACTGCGATACTCTGCAGAAACGATTTGGGGTCTGAGACAATTCGCAACAGTATTACCAGCCGTCACCAAAAAGGCCTTAAAAATAGACCAACTTTTGAGATTCGATCAACGATCGACCATCAAAAATTTCAACCATTTAACCCAGCTCAAGCACATATGTGCTTTGATCAACACAAGATCGGCAGTAAAACACCGATCAGAAATCCACGATTTCTTACTACAAAACGATCTAGACTGCCTCTTTATCACAGAAAGCTGGCTTTCAGACGACTGCAACACCATTCTTGGAGAATTGGTGCCAGAAAATTATCGAATTATAACGGAAAACAGAATAGGGCAAAGAGGAGGAGGCCTGGCGGTGATCCATAAGTTTCATATTGCAATCACTAAGCCGGTCCTTCAAAATCCTCTTCCATTTATGGAAACCCTTACTCTTCAACTTCAAACTAACCCCCAGGAGACTGTTCACATTCTCCTCTGCTATAGGCCACCTGGGCCAAAATCGCAGCTTCTACCATCATTAACGGAGTTCATATCCACTTATACCCTTAACAGCAAACATCTTTTGCTGCTCGGGGACTTCAATCTGTGGGCCAACTCCTCACAGGATCCCATTGCGGATGCCTGCATCGATCACCTGGAAGGATTAGGACTACAGCAACTTATATGCGGTCCCACGCATGCTTCAGGTCACACACTCGACCTAATTTTCAGACAAAATCTGAAAATAAACATTTTGGGAAATGAACCTTTGCCATGGACAGACCACCATGCAATTAGTTTCATAATTTCCAAAATTCCACCAGTTATAAAAGCACCCAAGCCGGTGACAATACACTGGGCTAGATCTCAGAAGAAGCTCCATTCAGAACTCTTCAAATCTACCTTGGGAAACCGAATCGAAACTATTCATCCTCAGTTAACAGCCTCAGATACACTGGATGCCATAAATGCAGCTCTGCTACAATCAGCCGACTTAGTAGCACCGAAACGCAAAGTCCGCATCCGGAAAAAAAAGTCCGGCTGGTTCAACAACCAGCTGTCCCTACTGAAGCAAGAGCGCAGAAGGGCGGAAGCCGCCTGGAAAAGAAGCCCTTCAGAAGATCACCTCATCATCTACAAGGCAATAACAACACAATATCATAAAGAAATCTTCAAAGCAAAGAAACATCATTTTTCTATGACGATTAACAGCGCCATGAACCGCCCCCGAGAACTATTCAAGATTGTCACCCAGACCATGAATCCGGGATGTCTTGAAGTCCCCAATTCAGACACCCAAGAGTTCTGTAATGAACTATCGTATTTCTTCATCGACAAAATCGAAAGAATCCGGGTAAGTATTCTGCAAAATAATACCCCCCTCAGCCCCCTCTTCAATCAACTACAAAACACCAACAGAAACCTTCTACAATCAACTAAGTTCACTCTGGAACCCATCTCCATCGATACCACCAAAAATATCATTGGTGCGTTGCGGAACAGCACAGCACCCAATGACATCATTCCCACCAAGCTGCTGAAGGAATGCGCCGACATTCTGGCGCCTCCCATCACACAGCTTATAAATCAGTCATTTAAGGAAGGCATAGTGCCATCCCTGCTGAAAGAGGGCACAATCCAGCCCATCCTGAAAAAACCTAACTTGGATCCCAAGGACCCAACTCACCGCCGCCCCATAACAGGCCTAAATATTCTCTCCAAGATAATGGAGAAAATAGTGGTACAACAGCTGCAACAGCATCTGGATACCCACAATCTACTCGATCCATTTCAATCAGGTTTCCGTCCCGGACACGGGACAGAAACGGCCTTACTTAAAATATGGGACGATGCCCTCGAGGCCGCAGACGAGGGAGAATCCTGTCTCCTGGTTCTGCTGGACCTAAGCGCAGCCTTTGACACGGTAGACCACAAAATGTTACTGATGCGACTGGCCGAGGTAGCCAGAATCGCAGAAGGTGATTTACCATGGTTTTCCTCCTTTCTTGAAAACCGATCACAAACAGTGAAACTGGGATCTTTCACGTCGGAAAAACGCACGGTGCCATGTGGATTCCCTCAAGGATCCCCCCTGTCACCGGTACTGTTCAACATCTATCTTCGCCCTCTCTTTGATATTATCAGTAGCCAAGAACTACTTTATCACTCTTATGCAGACGATACGCAATTGTATTTTCGCATCTGCAACAAAAAGGATCATCATCTCAGTTTAGAGAAATGTCTCTCTTCGATAGAAAATTGGATGACTAAGAGTTATCTTAAACTCAACAGTTCCAAAACAGAACTTCTTATGTTTCACGCCAGCCGCAAGAGTCAACTGGCAACAACCTGGACACCGCCGCCCATTCTGGGCCAAAGCATCACCCCTAGCTCCAAAGTCAAAAGTCTAGGAGTCATTTTTGACACCTTCATGACAATGGACGCACAAATAGGGTCAGTAGTCAGCGGATCACACCATTTGTTGCGCCTACTACGCAGACTTATTCCATTTATCCCCAAAGAAGACGTAGCAGTCGTGGTGGGAACAATCGTGAATTCCAGACTGGACTATGCAAATGCCCTTTACCTCGGGCTCCCAAAGTACCAAATCGCTCGTCTGCAAGTCATACAGAATACGGCCGCCAGACTGGTGACTGGGAAAAGGACATGGGAATCAATCTCACCTTCGCTGAGAACCCTTCACTGGTTGCCAGTAAAAGACAGAATTGCATTTAAAGCACTCTGCCTGACACATAAGTGCATCCATGGGAAGGCTCCGCAATATCTTTGCGACAAGATAGAACCTCACAATTCTAATCGCATTCTGCGATCCAGCGACCAAAATCTGGTCAAGGTGCCAAAAACCAAATACAAGTCCAAAGGAGAAAGAAGGTTTGCTTTTCAAGGTCCGAGACTATGGAACGCTTTACCAACCAGCGTTCGGTTGGAGGAAAACCATCTGACTTTCAGAAGACGGATCAAAACTCTGCTCTTTTGATGTCATGAGACACGAAACATCAAGCGCCCAGAGGCGATTCAGTTCGCATGTGCCGCGCTATATAAGTTTTTCATTCATTCATTCATTCATTCATTCAACAATGACCCCAAACATACAGCCAATGTCATTAACTATCTTCAGAGTAAAGAAGAACAAAGAGTCCTGGAAGTTATGGTTTGGCCCCAACAGAGCCCCGATCTCAACGTCGAGTCTGTCTGGGATTACATGAAGAGAGAAGGATTCAAGGCATCCTACATTCACATAAGATCTGTGGTTATTTCTTCAGACATTTGGAAAAATCTAACCTGCCAAGTTCCTTCAAAAAAACTGTGTGCAAGTGTACCTAGAAGAATCAATGCTGTTTTTAAAGTAAAGGCTGTTCACACCAAATATTGATTTAGGATTTGGAATTCCCTTCTGTTCATTTACATTCCATTTCAATTGATAAATATAAACTATTAACACTTCTATTTCTGAATGCATTCCTAACTTACAGCATTTTTTTTCTTCACGCTTGCTCAAAACAAGCGTATATACACGCACACACATAAACACAAGCCAGGCTTGAAAAAGAACCCTTTTGTTCAAAACATGCTATGGTTTGCATAGCGTTTTTATGGTTTGCATAGCGTTTTTAGATTTTGTATTGCCGCTTCTGAAAGTGCAATGAAAGTTGGATTTTACTGCTAAAAATCCCTTGGTGTGGGTTACATTTTGTAAATGTGGATTTTGGACACCCTAGTGGGGCGGTGACAACTGCAGGGAACAACAGGGCTGTCATTTGCAATTTCATAAAATGGTCATCAGTGTAGAGCAGGGGTATGCAATTAGCGGACCTCCAGCTGTTGCCGAACTACAAGTCCCATGAGGCATAGCAAGACTGACAGCCACAAGCATGACACCCAGAGGCATGATGGGACTTGTAGTTTTGCACCAGCTGGAGGTCCGCTAATTGCATATCCCTGGCGTAGAGCATTAGGCTGCATATATTATAGGTAAATCATGTAATCTTGTGTTCAGATGCTGGATTAGCTGGACAATCCTGAGGTTCAAGAATGTAACCTGAGGACCTCGTCGCCTTTGTTCATCTCAGCTCCTCACTCCTATCCCCCAACTCTGTTGCCAACACTTGCCAGTCTATTCCTCTAACGCCTATCACAGCAGGTTATCTTTATTTGGCTATATATCCATTGTGATTGGTTCCTATGGTAAGACAGGATTGTAAATCACTTACGCACACACACTGTTTTATAGAGGACTGGCTTTTTAACGTGAACCTTTATTGTAAGAAATACAGTATAAAAGGATGCCATTGCAGATCTTCTTTGGAAACTGCTTGCCGTGCTTCAATATATAAGTCACAGACCCAAGGCAGGCATGCAACTAGCAATTTCAGGAGGAGAGGTCTGTATAAGCAGCCTTCTGTATTTCTTTTAGTACAGGTTTCCTTTAAAAGCTGAAAGAAATAATTCTCTGCTCCAATTCATCCCAAAGGTGTTCTATCGGGTTAAGGTGCAAGCCAGTCAAGTTCCTCCACCCCAAACTCACTCATCCATGTCTTTATAGACCTTGTTTGTGCACTGGTGCGAAGTCTTGTTGGAACAGGAAGGGTCCATCCCCAAACTGTTCTCACAAAGTTGGGAGCATAAAATTGTCCGAAATGTCTTGGTATGCTGATGCCTTAGGCCAAGCCCAACCCCTGAATAACAACCCCACACCATAATCCCCCCTCCACCAAATTATTTGGACCAAGGCACAAAGAAAGGTTCATAAAGACATGGATTAACGAGTTTGAGGTGGAGGTACTTGTCTGACCTGCACAGAGTCCTGACCCCCGATAGAACACCTTTGGGATGAAATAGAACGGAGGCTTCTTGTCCACATTGGTGCCTGACCTCACAAATGTGCTTCTGGAAGAATGGTTAAACATTCCCATAGACACACTCCTAAACCTTGTGGACAGCCTTCCCAGAAGAGTTGAAAATGTTATAGCTACAAAGGGTGGACCAACTCAATATAGAACTCTACGGACGAAGACTGGGATGCCATTAAAAGTTAATGTGTGTGTAAAGGCTGGTGTCCCAATACTTTTAACGATAGTGCATCTCTGAATGGTACAGACAGAAATTTTAAATCAAAAGGCAAACTATTATGGGTTTTGGTTAACTTTTTTGTTAGGTTTTTGATGCAGGGTGGACCAATCTGGATTTTGAAGAGAGCTGTAGCTTCTCCCTTTGAGATTGTTTCACCTTTAAGTGGTGTTCCGAATTTTTTTTAAATGAAAAGCCTGCAGCTACAAATACTGCAGCTGCTGGCTTTTAATAAATGGACACTTACCTGTCCTGGAGTCCCTCGATGTCGGCACCGCAGCTGATGTTTCCATCAGCCGTCGGGTGCTGCCACCTACATTGCGGGTAAGGGTACCCGGCAGTGTAGCCTTTTGGCTTCACAACGGGAACCCTACTGCACATGCACGAGGCCCCCCCCGTTCCTATCTCCTATTGGCCTGGCGGCCGGTAGAGTTTGAGGATGGAGCCGCGCGGTGACGTCACGTGCCACTGGCCACGGCCGGACTCCCGGAAGTGGGAAAGGATACCTGTGAAAGATAGGTATCATGTCCCCCTCACCCCGAAAGGTGCCAATTGTGGCACCGGAGGGGGGGGGGGAATCAGATGAGTGGAAGTTCCACTTTAGGGAAACGGAAAGGGAGGATTGGTTAGCCAGACCTAAATGATCAGCTGAGTATGTAATGTGAGCTTCAGCTACTCAGCACCATAAACAGGCTTTCTAACTAAAGCATTTATTTTGTTGCAGACTCAAATGATGCAACAAAAACTTTTTAAAGGAGACAGCCAATAAAAAATGTAAAAAAAAAAAAATTAAGGTTTTAGATTTTAGTCCTAAATATAAAAATGGATAAAGTATACAAAGTAGTATACAATCACTTTTACTGAAAATGTAGTGATCTTGTCTGCCAATGTCAAAATGTTCTGTCTCGATTTCAGGGAATAAATAGTGTCAGACAGCTGATCAACACATTTTGCACCTCATGTTGTCTGTGACAATTTTACTTCATTGGATTTACGAACAATAAAATAAGGAACGGAAATTCTTACACTCGCCAGAATGAAACCGCACCACAACATTCACGAAGAACAAAAATAGAAACACAGCTGAACTGAAACACCAACTGACCCAAACTGAACTTCACAACCCAGACATTTCTAAACCTATGATTGTGGGACTGGAGTTTACATTTGTTCAGCAGCTTGTGGTGCCTAGATGAGGGTGTTGTCTCACTGCATCCAACGAGATAACGGGAAATGCAGAGTATTCCAAATCTTGTATAATTACGCTACTGTGCTGTAAACTAATGACATTCAGGCTGCTCACCATTTCCCAGGTCCTTGTTGGATAGAGCGTAATCTCACCACCTGCACTACAAAACCTAGGGGTAAGGTAGTATATCTATTAACTTTTTTCCCTACAGATTTAAAACAGTTTTTTCCATTTATTGCATTGTTTTGGCATGAGGAAGGCCAAGGTCCACTTTTCCAGTGGCAATGGACTATTCTTCAATCAGGTAAGTGGACATGAAGTGAGCCGACACTAGCAAATCATCCTACTGGGCAAAAAACTGTTTAATATTAAAAGTGAAAATGGTTCTAAAGGCAAAATGTTAGCCATGTTGTGTGCGTCTAGGGACACAAACAGTGTGGTCGGAAGTGTGCCAACACAGCTTGCTATAGGGGCATTTGGAGGGAGAAGATGAGAACAGTGCCAGCAGGGGACCAAAAAAAGAAGAGGCAAGAGGCCACTCTGTGCTGTATCGTTGAGAAGAGGAGGCAAGGGCGGGACTCCTAGTACAGTGGTTAGCGTGCAGGGCTGGCAATGCTGTCCCCCGTAGCCTCGTAGGTTCGGATCCACATGGGAGGGCCCGCCCAGACAGCTTGCTTGCATGGCTAGGTTGAGAGGAAAGAGAAGAGGAGGCAAGAAAACCCTCTTTTTTATTTCAAGAAAATAAACAAACTTTGGCTTTAGAATCACTTGAAGTTTAAAGTGGTATTAATGGTCTTATTTTTCCTTAAATCAAAAGATTGCACAGAGCAGTCCCTTACCTCCTCTTTGCTGGTGCGACCCGCACCTCCCACCCTCCCGCGAATGACCACTTAGCGAACTGTGTGCAATGGGGGCACTTATGTGTGCTATCCTGTAGTGGGGTTCAAGTCCATAGTTACACACATAGCTACACCTCCGCTCCCTCCCTCACATGAGTTTTACCGACAGCAGCAGGAGGCGCGTCTTCTGCAAGACCAGGAAGTGATGCTGCAGCTGGGACAGCACTGGATTGAGAGTCATGTAAGTGTTGGGGGAAGGAAAGATATGGACTCTTTTACCCTAATCCAGAGAATGCATCAAGGTAAACAAAAAAAAAATTAAGTTAAAACCACTTTAATCTGGGTATATTTTACCTTTTCATGCTTCATCAAGATGCTAATTAGATGCTTAAACAAAAACTTCATTTTCATTATGTACTTTATTTTAGACCCAGTGACATCACTGGGACTCCGTTTCTCAATGAAATGTACATAGCCGATAGAAGGGACCGGCAGAGTGCTGTGCATAGCTTCCTGACAACATTACAACACCCTGCCCCAGTATTCCCCTCAAGAACACGGAGCTCTGATGCAAGCAGTGAGCCAGATCTGGCGAGGGGTTTTGCAAATATCTAAATGCCTTGATAGGTGGCTATCCGTCTGGAAGAGTGGGCATTCCTAGGCAGGCTGTATTTGCATAAAAGGTAGTGCCCACATGTGATGCTGAGCTTCCCTGATTGAAAGAAGTAAAATCCAAAGAATAAAAAAAGGGACAGGCTGGGGACAGTCAGGTCGGGGAGGAAAGCCCTAGATCAGGGGGTCTGAACCTGGTGGCTTTCCAGCTGTTGTGGAACTACAAGTCCCATCATGCCTCTGCCTGAGGGAGTCATGCTTGTGCCTTGCAATGCCTCATGGGATTTGTAGTTTTGCAACAGCTGGAGGGCCGCCAGTTTGAGACCCCTGCCCTAGATGACGCTCCAGGCAGAAAATTAGGTGAATTCTATCTCAATTACTGAAGTTTCTAGTACACACAGTGAGAACCTTACGGTGTGAAGTGAAATCAGAGCAATCAATTTCAGTACAGGAGAAGCGTCTCAACAACTGTACAAGACTGGAGGCAAATCTGGAGTTCAGCTTTAAACTTGAACTGTTCAGAAAATATTTTCAGAGCCTTTACTGAGGCTACAAAATTTGTTCTTTATACAGTAATAAATCTAATCCACAAAAATGTATTATGAAATGCGTTTACTCTATAAATCTGATGTAATGTCAGCCAACAGCCCACTGTCAGCTGAAAACAGGTTACATGGGTGCAGAACTGTAAAGGAAATGTGTAAGTTCTGTATATAATTGTATTCCATTTTGTATGTATTGCACACTGTACTCGCTGTGCACACGGCACTAATAAGGTTTTCATTACATGTTTGCATTCTTTGGTTAGAATTAGTCTGCCCATGTTACGCCCCTTGTTACCATAAACGTACAATTGTAATATTAATGTGATACCTACGTAATCATGTGTATAAAAACCTACAATTGCGTCATAATAAAGCAGAGCGGTTATTTGGAAAGATGCCAAATGCATCTTTTGTGTCTGTTCCCTACTGCAGTAGTTATTCTTAATTTGGAACCACTAATCAATATGATGATAGGAGTTGCCTATCTATAAAATGGCCAGGTCACCTGTGATCCACAGAAGTACAGCCAAACAAGGTTTGGTTGTACTACTCCTTATAAGTATTGATTTCAGAAGAGCCAGCGAGGTCCCTTGTGGTTCCTGGTGCACTACAAACACAATACAAGACAAAATTACCTAGAAGGAACGTATCTTGATCAGGTAAGAAGAAGGCTCCGGAACACATTGCTATGATAATTAGAAACTTGACAAACCAGAATCTGCAAATTAAAATATACAGCTGCATTAATATATGTTACATATACATAGTTACAGTTACATGGTCAATAATGATGAGAAAAAATGGTGCAAGTTCAGCTTACAACATACAAAGTCATCCAAAATGCTTCTCCATCTACATCACCAAACTCATCTCGAAATATCAATCCAATAGTCCACTCCATTCCTCAAGATCTCCTGCCCTTTTGCTTCCTTGCTCACCTCTAGGACTTTTCCAGAGCCTTTCCCATCCTCTAACTCCTTACCCCAATATACCCAGCTGTGTCCTACTTTGTCTACCCTTAGGCGATCCCTGAAAATGTACAGCATCTCTTCAGGGAAGCCCATAACTACCTAAAAACTGAACTTCTACCTTTTCCATCAGCTCACCCTTCACAGTTATATAGTAGGAGAGGTTGAAAAAAGACACAAGTCCAACCTATGTGTGTGATTATAAGTCCGTATTACCTTGTATATCCCTGTATGTTGTGGTTGTTCAGGTGCTTATCTAATAGTTTATTGAAACTATTGATGCCCCCCCGCTGAGACCACCACTTGTGGAAGGGAATTCCACATCCTGACCGCTCATACAGTAAAGAACCCTCAACGTTGTTTATGGTTAAACCTCTTTTCTTCTAATTTAAATGAGTGGCCACGTGTCTTGTCAAACTCCCTTTGGCAAAAAAGTTTTAACCCTATTGCGGGGTCACCAGCACGGTATTTGTTAATTATTTACCAGTTGTTATTAACTTTTGTGCCATTGCCCTTAGGTTTTAGATTGTAAGCTCCCACAAGCAGGGCTCACTTAATCCTTTTATATGCATTGTATTTTCATTGTACCGTCACCCTTAATATTGTAAAGTGCTGTGCAAACTATTGGCAATATACAGTATACTGTATAATAATAATAATAATAATCTAATCTAAAAAGGCCCCTCAACAGAAGATGTTTAATAATTTAGAATAAGCTAAATCCTCAACCTACCGCATGGTCAATTTTTTTTTTTTATTCTGTGACCACTTCTCTTCAGTATGATACAGCAAATTTAAAGCAATTGGTAATAACCCATGGCTCTGTACTTTGGTATGTGTCGGCACCAAACTACTAACTACAACACTGGAAAATTTTGCCTGTGCATAGAACTTATGAATAAACAGACCTGGGCTTTTAATGGAGAGCGGCTCCCTCTTTTTTCCCCCCATTTTCTACATTTTAAGGGCGTTAGAACCAAGTCAAATATTGTCTGCCAATTAGTTTTTTTACAGTTTTGTGCAATCTTAACACTACGAGGAACAAGACGCATACCTTGACGAGCTATTCTTACCCATTGTGGACGGCAGCTCGGCAGCCTCTGCTGTTTTTGATGTTTATTGTCACAGCGAAGAGTATAAAGAAGAAACAAGCCATCCCAAAACACACTCTGTACACCGCCGAATATCCGACCAGCTTCTCACAGTTCTCCCCAGCCTTCAGATGCTGACATATATCTCCATAAAATGGAATCTAATACAGAAAACATCACAGCAAAAAATGGAAACCAGTACTTACAAAAGACAGTTCATATAAATGTAATTTCCTGTTCAACGCATTCTATTGAAAAAGTTTACAACGTAGTAATTTATGTACAAAGTAGTCACAATTGTTATAGTACAGGATTCAGAAGTAATCTTGGTTTAGCATTTGGATCAAAGTAAACCCACAGACTGACCCTCAGTATCACAGCCAACTAAGGGCTCAGGTGGACTTATGTTGATGGTTATGAACATCGATTATTAGATATAGTAAGCGGAGGTAAGCCAAGCTCACTGGAGTGTATCCACATATGGACAGCCAGCTTAATGTTGAGGAAAAAAGCAGTTTAAATGCAGTAAACTCAGCAGACGATCCTCCGGACCATAGCGGACTGGGAGCTCAGGTGGACTTCTGTTGATGGTTCTAAACATCAATTATTAGTCACAGTAAGTGAAGGCGAGTTAGCCTTGCTGAGGTAAATCCAAATATACATTATGATTTGATATACATGTAATTTCAACCAACACTGGTCGGCGTTTGTTGCCGTCCAACAGATCCAACACCACTTTCTACCTTACCAGATGCTCATGAAACGGCGTTCCCTACACTATAAGGTTCCTCCCCTCCTCTGCTCTGGTATCCTCTCCTCTGGTGTTGCCACCACAACTTAATTCTCCATAGGATATCTGCTGAAGTGTAATAGTATCCTGCTATATAGTGTGCAGTGTTTTTCCTGGTGCGATCATTTTAGCATAACCAACTTTGTTCCTAGCCGAAATCATCATGATAAAATAACCTTGTTTAACTAAAATCATGTATAGCAGCTTAGCTCAGATGCAAAAGGGGATCAATCCTTAAATTAAAATAAAACAGTTTGCAGCCTTCATAGGTTTTCATGGATTTTTTTGAAAAAATGCACTTATTAGAATCCTTCATTCAGCACTCAATTATTTGAAGTGAAAGTTTGTTAGAAAACGTGCCAACTTACACAAGTCTTTTAGAGATCTGCATCTATATGGGCAAGGCAATACACATGAGCAGCTATAACCGTATGCATGTCTGAATGTAACTTGTCTAAATGCGAGAATTTGCTCTGGAAGTTGGCGTCCATTAATTGTGGTTGATGATATAGATGGTCCTATTTCAAAAATACTTTAATAACACGTCTCAAGCCAAAGTCTCTACCCCATGTTTAATCATAACAGAAAGAAAAAACTGCCAAATTCCACATACATTCCCATTTTATTCTGGTGATGGGGAATTATTTTAGATACATATACACACCAAACCTAGATTAATAATAAATGTGGTTTTAATAAAAGTAGCCGTTAGGTTTATCTGAGGATAATGAGATCCACTGTTCACTTCCAAGCCACATCAGTTCACTGCTCCTGCCTCAGTTTTTCCATCTGCTGGTATTAGAGGAGAGGTTTCTTACTGCGGTTTAAACAAGTGTGTCAATTATTACGTAACTACAAGTCCGGACGAGAGAAAGGAGGGCTCAAATGGAAGTAATGAGAGATAGCTCCCTAGATGAGGGCAATAAAAGTCCAATCTGTCCCCAAGGAAATAAGATATGATACAGGAAACACTATTTTACACCATCTCACATACTGCATATGTATGATGTGGACAGCAATTATATGCTTGGGTCCACTTTATGAGGCTAGGGGAAATATTCCTGTTAGGACAAATGTTCTAATGACAACTGTCTAAGTACAGGAGTTGGACAAAAAAATATGGAACCACCAGGTAAAAGATCAAAGTTGTTACCCAATGTGGTTTTGGACCACTTACGTCTTCCAGAACTATCTGAATTCTCCTGGGAATTGACAAATATCATTCCGGGTCAAAGTCCTGCGCAATGTCCTTTTGTCCCTTTCATCCAGTTAACTACGTCAAACGCGCTTATACTGATTGGACAAAGTTTTCTCGGGAAACTAAATATGCCATCATAACCTTTGATACTGTACCTCCCGACACCGCAAACAAATTGGCAACTTCAGTCAGAGTGGCACCAGCTAAGCGGGCACCAACAATCAGCCCTCTTTAAAGCTCAGTACGCTCTGACATGACCATTACAAGCAGCGCACACAGTGAATGATGAAAGTGAGGTTCCCCACCTGTTAGCTAGGTGTCATCACACAGCGGAAGCAAAAGAATGTGAAGAAAGGGGGAATAGTCCGATTTAAGGCCCCCTTTCCCTCCGTTGATAGTGGCGGTATGAGTTTCAAGCCCCCCATTGATTGATTTTAATAGGGGGCTTGCGATAGGTCAAAAAAGGTCAGCTGATTGGGAATGTTCTGGGGGATCTTCTAAAGATAGGTGGATTTAAGGTCACGTGACCCCCTCCCCCCCCCCCCCCGGGGAAACTCCAGAAATTCCCAGGACCCCAAAATAAAGCAGTAGGCTGAGGGGGTCTTTATTAGTCGCCAGAGGGATATATAACCACTTACCGACCGCCACACGCAGATGTACGTCGACACAATTGCACGGGCAGGCAAATGGGCGTACCTGTGTGACCCTTTAAACTCGATGTTCCTGGGCGGCCCGCGATTCCGGCCGGCAAAGACAGAACAGGGGGCTTTGTAAACGAGGCATTCCCCTATTCTGCCTAGTGACATGTCACCGATGGCTGTTCCCCGTGATCGGGAACGGTCATCAGTGATGTGTCATTCGTAGCCACACTCCCAAAGAAACACTCCCTAGTACTGACTTAACCCCTTCAGCGCCACCTAGTGGTTAACCCCTTCACTGCCAGTGTCATTTTTACCGTAATCAGTGCATTTTTATAGCATTGATCACTGTAAAAATGACAATGTCCCAAAAATGTGTCAAAAGTGTCCGATGTGTCCTCCATAAAGTCGCAGTCACAATAAAAATCACAGATCGCCGTCATTAACCACTTAAGGACCGCCGCACGACGATATACGTCGGCAGAATGGCACGGCTGGGCACAGGGACGTATATATACGTCCCCATTAAGAGCCCAGACGTGGGGCGCGCGTACGCGACCTGGTCAGAAGCTCCGTGACCGCGCCCGCGGGACCCGACCCAAAAAATTAATAAAAATGCCATAAACTATTTTGTAAACGCTATAAATTTTGCGCAAACCAATTGATAAACGCTTATTACGTATTCTTTTACCTATTTTTGGTAAAAAAAATTGCATCGACCTAAACTGAGGAAAAAAAAAATGTATATCTTTTTTGGGGAAATTTATTATAGCAAAAAGTTAAAAATAGATTTTTTTTTCAAAATTGTCGCTCTATTTTTGTTTATAGCGCAAAAAAAAAAAAAAAAAAAAAAAAGTGGTGATCAAATACCACCAAAAGAAAGCTCTATTTGTGGGGGGGAAAAAAGAAGCCAATTTTGTTTGAGAGCCATGTCGCAATTGTCAGTTAAAGCGACGCAGTGCTGAATCGCAAAAAGGGGCAAGGTCCTTAACCTGCATAATGGATCGGGTCTTAAGTGGTTAATAGTAAAACAAAAAATATATTAATAAAAATGCAATAAAACTATCCCCTATTTTGTAGATGCTATAACTTTTGCGCAAACCAATCAAACGCTTACTGCAATTTTTTTTAACAAAAATATGTAGAAGAATACGTATCGGCCTAAACCGAGGAAAAAATATTTTTTTTTTGTATATTTTTGGGGGATATTTATTATAGCAAAAAGTAGAAAATATTGCATGGTTTTCTAAATTGTCGCTCTATTTTTGTTTATAGTGCAAAAAATAAAGACCGCAGAGATGATCAAATACCACCAAAAGAAAGCTCTATTTGTGGGGAAAAAAAAAAAAGGACGTAAATTTTGTTTAGGAGCCACGTCACGCAATTGTCAGTTAAAGCGACGCAGTGCCGAATCGCAAAAAGAGGCCCTGTCTTTGGCCAGCGAAATGGTCCGGGGCTGAAGCGGTTTTAAAGAGCGCATCGGCCACAGCCATAATTAATTCAGTTTGGCGTGTCTAGTGTCCTTTGTATGTTTGGAGTTTATGCCGCTTACCGTCCCATGTTACAAATCACTGTAGTAGACAGCACTACATAAGTGAGAGCCATAGGCGTGCGCACAGGGTGTGCCCGGGCACACGATAATCTCCCAGTGCAGCACAGATGTCCCCTACTGCCCTGGCTCCCCCCCTGCATCGCTGCCGGTTTCCTTCCTTTCCTCCTTACCAGCTGCTGCTGTGAATAGAAAAACTATCCCCTATTTTGTAGATGCTATAACTTTTGCGCAAACCAATCAAACGCTTACTGCAATTTTTTTTACCAAAAATATGTAGAAGATTACGTATCGGCCTAAACCGAGGGAAATTTTTTTTTTTTTTGAGATTGCGACGTTACTTCCCCTCTTCTTCACCTTGTTCCTTCAGAGAATGCTTTCAACTGTATGTACAGCATCCCCAGCAGCCCTCCTAATAACCACATACATACAGTATCTCACAAAAGTGAGTACACCCCTCACATTTTTGTAAACATTTTATTATATCTTTTCATGTGACTGAAGAAATTATACTTTGCTACAATGTAAAATAGTGAGTGTACAGCTTGTATAACAGTGTAAATTTGCTGTCCCCTCAAAATAACTCAACACAAAGCCATTAATGTCTAAACCGCTGGCAACAAAAGTGAGTACACCCCAAAGTGAAAATGTCCAAATGGGGCCCAAAGTGTCAATATTTTGTGTGGCTACCATTATTTCCAAGCACTGCCTTAACCCTCTTGGGCATGGAGCCTCACAGGTTGCCACTGGAGTCCTCTTCCACTCATCCATGATGACATCACAGAGGAGGTGGATATTAGAGACTTTGCACTCCCCCACCTTTCGTTGGAGGATGCCCCACAGATGCTCAATAGGGTTTAGGTCTGGAGACATGCTTGGCCAATCCATTACCTTTATTCCATCACCTAATTGGGTCCATTCTGGACAATTTCACTTAGGGATGTACTCACTTTTGCGGTTAAGACATTAATGGTTGTATTAAATTATTTTGAGGGGACAGAAAATGTACACTGTTATACAAGTTGTACACTCACAACTTAACATTGTAGCAAAGTGTAATTTCTTTAGTGTTGTCACATGAAAAGATGTAATAAAATATTTACAAAAATGTGAGGGGTGTACTCACTTTTGTGAGATACTGTATACTTAAATCAAGCCAAACTGGCCAAATGTAATATTTCTAAAAAATACATAATTCCTAGAGTTCAGCTTTAATCGTTCACTAAAATATCAAAAACAACAAAACCTATTAGCATTATTACCATAATTGGTATAAAATGTCTTGGTAGGTTGCCTTGACTCATTCAATTGTTTTGACAATCAAAAGCTGGATGAAAGTGGGAGGAAATTGGCGTGTCTTGCTTTACAATGAGCACCGAAAGTCTACAGACTAGTCAAACCAGATTCGATGTCTCATGGTGGCTCAGTACCATGATTGATTTCATCTCTTCTGCAGAGGGAAAGAGAAGTCTGACTTCCGTTCTGCCCCTTCTGTTTTGAATTCATGTGATAGAAACCTGTTCACAGCTCATTAGCAACCAGAACGTTGGAACAGTCATTTGAAAACTCTTTATTACTTCCACAATCTGCAGCCAGGCAAACATGTAAACTTTACATTACAATAGGGCTCATTAATCAACATAAGAACGCACTGTAACCACAGCACCCGATGATATTCTTCCTACAATTTCACTGTAAATATGGAAATACAATTTGCTGTTATGGGGAGCACAAAGGTTTTCCATAAATCTGAACACCTGCAAAAAGATTTTGCTTCAGATTTAGTCTGAGATGGACAAAAATAGAAAAAATCCCCTCAGTCAGGCAGACCCTCATACTAAAGAGTTGTCTGCAATTTCTGTTGATCTGACGGCTCAAGTCTAAATCAAAATCTGATTGTGTGTGGCGGGTATCAAAGGAAATATGCAAGGAGAGTATTATAAAGATTGCCATTGTTGACTTCCTCCTGAAAATGCCAATTGCCTGGCTGTCGCTGTATCTCGTACTTCAGGACTGTCAGATCTAGGCACCCATACGACCTGTACACATACCCACTACAGCTACAGTCCAGGATGATATCCTTTCATTCCACTGATTATTACTCTAAGCCCTGATGAAGGGTGAGGGTTGGGACCCTGAAACACATTGGCTTGTCCGTTTTATTTTCTTCTTGTAGACCTCACAAACTAGTGGGTTGCCATCATCCTTCTAACGTTTCAGTGTTTTCTTAACCCGGGCATAGACGGGTCGAAATTTGGTCGGTCACATGTAAACGTCTGAATTTCGGTCTGTCTATGGGCAGATACTAAACTTGAGCCATCTTTTTTTATATTTTCCACCCAAACACTGCCTGTGGCTATAACTGCCAGAAGTAACCATTGTATTCTGGCAGTAGGGAAGGTTCCCTGCAAGCTGAACACAATAGCGCTGCGGGAGGAATTGAAGCAATTTTCTTTCCTTCAGCCATGGCTTGAAGGAAAAGAACATTTCTTGAAACCCCCTATTAACAGTGTTGATGGGAGATAGAGCAATTTTCTTCCCTTCAACCCGTAGCGGAGTGAAAGAAAATTGCTTAATGTTTGGCCTGCCTAAAGACTCGTACACACAATCCGATTGTTGGCAGGGGATTGTCTGTTGATAGACTGTTGTCCTAAACCAGTGGTTCTCAACTTTCTAGTGCCGTGACCCTTTGATAAAATTTCCCAAGTTGTTGGGACCCCCAACAGTAAAATTATTTTCGTAGGATGGGTTGTCAGCACCGAAGGCAAGACAAGTATTATGCGCCCCTAACTCACGAACATTTAGCGCTTCCCGAGACCCTTCCACTCGTACATTATTAAAACCCTTATGGTATATTTTAGGCTGTACCACTCTCTTTGTTCTCCTTTCTTTCCCTTTTATCTCGCTCTATCATAATTTCTTGTTTTTTTTACCCCAATTCCTCTCTAGCTGTCTTTCTTGCTCTTTCTCTCCCTTTGTATTTGTTCCTCCCCCTCTTTTCCTCTCCCTTTTATGTATTCTCTATTTTATTTCCTTCTCTTACTCCTTGGTGGGTAGGTGGGGGTATG
Organism: Rana temporaria; assembly: GCF_905171775.1. Lineage (NCBI taxonomy): Eukaryota > Metazoa > Chordata > Amphibia > Anura > Ranidae > Rana > Rana temporaria. The sequence continues at coordinate 93,700,123 of NC_053489.1, read as the reverse complement.
GTATGAGCGGCAGTGCTGGCGAGGGGGTTTAGGATGAGTGGCAGTGCTGGTGGGGGGGGTTGGGATGACAACAGTGCTGTGGGGGGTTCCGATTGGCCAACTTAGGTGCTCCTGATCATGGCCATCTGCTGATCTGAGACTTTTAATGGCAACTGGGGACTTTTAATTGCAACTATAATCACAGGTAGTGTTACTCACTGTCTCAGGCTTTACTGTGTCTCCGACTTTGTGGTGTCTCGTAGCAGTGACACCCATGTCAAAATCAGGAGATAGGGTCTCCTCCAGCCCCTCCCACTTCACATTCCTCACCAGTCAGCTGACCTCTAGTCTCTGCCCCCCAGCCATGCCGTGAACTGAATGGGCAGCTGCAAAAACAGTGAGAGGGCAGCCGCAAAAAGGCTGGGAGAGAGAGTGGTGCGGGCTTCGGTAACAGCCTAGGATCTGGTGACCCCTGACAAATCATCATTTGACCCCCAGGTTGAGAACCACTGTCCTAAACGCTTACCATTCGTACGCTGCTTTTGACAATTGCTGTCCAACTTTCGGCCAACAAATGTTGGATGACATGCTAGTAAATTTTCGGCAGACAATGGTCTGTTGTCTGATTTTCGTATGGTCAGTACACAAGTACGTCACACAAAAGTCGCAACTATAAACATGCATGCTTGGAATCAATGCTCAAATGCGAAATTGGCAGAAGGAGCCCAAAGGGTGGCACTCAAGAGCTAAAATTGCTTGTAGTACGTCACTATGTTCGTGTCTGGCACGAAAATTGTGTACCGTTAGTATGCAAGACAAGATCCTGGCACATGCCCTTTTGTTTTCTTATTTACATACTTGCTTTGATTTTATTTAGGGCAAAGACATGGGTCTTATTTAGTCTACTTTCTCTATACTGACATTTACCTCCCCTGTGTTCCTCTTCCACCCTACACAACATCATTGTTGGAGCTCACACAGAGCTAAGGACTTTCCCCATGTGTAAATGCTTGGGACCTGAAGGCTGGCTACTCAGGTGCCAAGCACTGGGTCATGTGATGAAGGGGACAGCATCACGTGCATCTCTATACTGGGTATTTCACATGGGCAATGCTGATGAATGAAGTGGGGGGAGATTGGGGGAAGTAAGCATCTACAATGAACGAAGTGGGCCAACAGGTAAACCTGTTACCAAAATATATTTAGTGACAGGTTTACTTCAAAGCAGATATACATGCAGATGTCTAAACAGAAAAAAAAAAAAAAAAAAAAGGAGGAGGTGAGAAACCTCCCCCCATCCCTCGTATTGTGCCATGCCCTGTTGCTTCTCCTAGATGTGAACTGAAAAAGCTAGCATACTATGCAAACCCACTTATTTATATATTTTTTGTATCAGCACCCACAGATCTCCATCAATATGGTGGAAATCGCTAATATTTTGAGCACTGACCAGTGTCAGGCCACATATGATCCTTAAAATTAATAGTACAATTTGCAATACTCTACCAGTGTCTCGTTGGCCTGGTTCAAATACTAGTCATTTCCTGTCAATTGCCTGAATTTTGAGCCATAGGTGGTCCTGCCCATGCCACCTGGCTTGACAAACTGAGTGAGAGATTGAAGGAACTGGGTGAAAAAAAAGTTGGCTGAACAGTCACTGCAACCGATAATCGGCTGCAGTCACTGTTTGGATATTCTGACATGGGTTTCAGCTGTCAGAAAATAGTAACAGGCAGCGGAGGATTTGTCCATCCATGCTGTTAAGTGTGAATGGGGGGAAATCTATCGTTTTCACGCTTTACGATTAAATCGCCAGGTTAAGATGTACAAACAAGCATATTACTCACGTGCTCTTCCAGTAATTTAGCCACGGATGGGGACATCATCACAGCACAGATGACCGTGACAAGGAAGAAGAACAAGGCGTACATGATGCGGGTGCTTGTAGACTGTTTGATCCCCGGACAGCAAGTGCAGCATAGTGCACAGGCTGCAGAGCCGCAGCAACAGGCAACCTGCAAGAAAACACAGAATTCAGTTCATGAGCTGGGGGGTGTATGAAGCAGTCTGATCAATGCCCACATGTCAGATAATTACAAAACACAACCAACTAGGATTTAGAAAAGGGTTCCCATGCAGATTTCATATTTACCTAAAATAAATACAGCCAAAACTTTTCTAGTGCTGTGTCCCCACTGGGGACAGCTAACCTCTCTTTCCTGAAGACCATTGACAATAGGAGAGGAAGCCATTGGAAAATTCTAGTGACAACTATAACATTTAAAATTTTCCAATTTGTATACCTGTTCAGGTGAGAACTGTCAAGTGTAGAGATTTCCTCCAATCCCTGACTATTTCTACTTGCGTCCTGTTCTTTCTAATCTATTTTATACCACTCCCCTTTCGCTGCTGTCCTAAAATCTAAACTGCCAATAAAACGTCTCCAATACCCACCCATCTGCAGCTTGGGGCTCTCACCAGAGGTTGGTACCAACACTGTGTGGAGGGGGGTGTCATGTAGGTACTAAAATTGATTGACATTCAGATACAGACAGCCAATCAGTGGCTTTTCTTAAATCCAGAACCTTTGGGTTGACAGCGCTCACTTGATCTCCTGCTGCAGCTGTGTCCTGAGACGAGCCAATAGGCATCAGAACCTGCATTCAATTACTACTAAATAGGATGTTCCAATGACTTCTGAAGAGAGTGTTGACATCTTATAATGCATCAACATGTAATCATTCGGTTTATAAAAAAATAACGACACAATAATAAGATTACAAAAATCTTTCAAGTACTGTATTTATTGGCATATAACTCACTTTTTTACCCTGAAAATAGAGGGTAAACTGTACCTGCGTGTTATACGCAGGGGGCTGTTGAAAGTTTTTTATCTGAAAATTCCCTCTTAAAGTTAGGGTGCGTGTTATATGCCGATAAATACGGTACATAAAAAACAAAACAAACAATCATGCTAGCATTGAAATTTACTGTGTAGAAAAAAAAAAAGAAAAGATATTGTTTGTAATAGTTCTCACCCGTCTCAAACTAATACACTATCTGAATTGTTTAAAAAATATATTGTGTAGAATTTATAGTTATACCAAATCATTTTTTTTCTATTTGTTCACAAAATGTTTTTCTATATGGTTTAAAATACATTTTACAGCAACGTTCCATACATTCCTGCTTTGGCTACCATTATCTTCAAAATAGTTGTCATGGAAAATATTTAGAACTAACCTCAGTTTCATTAATTAAAGACGTAAACCCAACATTTCATGTTCCCGTTATGTGGCTGCTGAACCATGTACTTGTATGAAAATGTCTCCTGTTCTCTTTGTATTGTTTCATTTGTGTGGAATCCCTGGTGTTGCTGAAAGCCCCTCTGCTTTCCTTTTAAAAACAGATCACCGAATAGTCAGATCTCTAGCTGTGCTGGGAACTTAGCCTGCTTTCCTCCAATGATCAGGCACAGCCTTTCATAGGAAGATCAATTTTCTGCGGTTTTTCTTCCCTTAGTTCTTATGCAACTGAGAACAGAGGGAATGTGATCACTTACTAAAAAAAACACAGCATTAGAAAATCCTTGTTTCCCCTTTTTTATATCTACACACACGTTTTGCTTTTCATTTCTATTATAAGCTGAATGGGTTGTTTTACAAGGCGATGGTTTATAATCACTTTACCTAATCACTAATATCAAGCTACAGCTCAGGGACCTTCCATTGATGACAGCCGTTTGTGGCCATGAACTAACTCGTTATAAAGGAATAGGCATGCTAGGATAGCGATTTTGGAAACAAAAAAGGGGAGAAAAAAATTTGATGCCCAAGGAACGTTTTTAAAATACTGATTTTTTTTTTTTTTTATTACCGTTGGACCCTGGTGAAGTAAGCAGAGGTGAGCATGATTTTTGCTTTCAGCAGGCTATCTGATGATCTTTAAACTGGTGATTCATATCTGTTTTTACTTTTAACACACTGTACAGGCTCATAAAAACTCAATATTTTATCTTCCAGAAGGGCTGGGTCACACCGTGTCTGCAGACTGTCAGTCCAGAATAGACATGTACGTGTTTTCCTTCCCTGTATAAACAGCACTGTCTATTCTGATCCCATTCCAGAGACTACAGGACCCGCTCACGCCTGGGCAAACAGCATAGCTGTAGACTCCTAGGGAGATCCCTTTAATTAAACATCTAAAATAAATCAGTGGCTCCAATTTAAACCCCTGGGGTGGGGAGAAAACAGCACTGTTGTCTATACTGGCCAGAAACCTGCAGGCTTACTGAACAAGTTATTACAAAACTATAACAACCAATAGTAGCCAAACATTTTTTTGAATTTTACTAAATGTATTTTCATTGATTGCTATTGACTTCTGCAATTATAACACTACATTATTAGAGACCCTTTCATTAAGCTTGATGGTAAAGCAATGAAAAATCAAGTATTCTAAATGCTTACTTGCAGTGATTTTCCTTACCATTAGGGCTCAATTACAGTTGCAGTTGCAGTTGGGGGACAGTAAAAACACTCCATTGAGTCGTATTTTTACTATGCCCAACTGTTTCCCCTTAAATGGCAAATATAGGAGGTGTACGCATGCCGCTGTCAGGATGCTTTGTTCTTGCGGCTATGACATGAATTAAATCCTGTCACTCCCCACCTAATGCAACCCATTCAACCAAGTGGTGAGGAGCTGCAACTGCGTGCAATGTATACAGTTGTGACGTAGTTGGGGGTTAAAACTGGCAGGCGACTGCCTTTTAAATGCCCTCCGAAGAGCAATCTGCCATATAAACAAGCCCTTCATTTTTATTCACTTGCTACGTTTCTTAAAATGCTGAAAAATGTGACTATTCCAGGGGAGTCCATTCCCTAGCACAGCCCTCTTGTTTTGCACATCACAGCCCTCCTCCTCTTCTGCAAGTGTCTATTTGGGGTCTTTGAGACCCATCTCCTCTGACCCTTCCTTCAAAAACTCTTAGGTAGCTGCTAATAAGAGTCGGTTCACACTAGGGCGACACGACTTCCAGCGCGACTTTCAGAGGCGACTCCGACACGACTTGAACATGAACCACAGGGCGATCTGGGGCGATTTACAACACAACTTGAAGTCGTCTCCAGGACAGGAGACGTTCCAGTGGCCAATAAAACAACAATCAGCTCTGGGAGAGGGAGGGGGAGGGAGGGGGGCAGGAGAGGTTTGCCTGAGAAATGTGTGTTATCTTCCTGGAAAGTCGCTTCAGTTATGACAGTGATCTGAGGCGACTTCCATTGAAGTCAATGGGTACAAATCGCCTACAAGTCGGATTGAAGTAGGAACCATCGCCTTGAGTCGTGTGTATTAACACAGCTCCCATTCACTTCCATTGTTTTTCTCTACAGCGCGACTTGGGACGACTTGAGGCGACATGAAGTCGGATCGCAAGTCTCCCCAGTGTGAACCGGCTCTAAGGAGAGAAGGGGGATACTAGTGTCACTTGAACGAAAGCTACAAGTCTATTAGGGCTGCTGACATTACATCCAAGATGGCGGCACCCAGCAACAGTCTACACAAGGAAGGCTTTTACATTTAAACAACACACATTAAATATATTTAATGCACAAGTTATCTTATTGGAAGATTTTTGTTGAAATTAACAGTCTGGTCACAGGATCACTTTAAAGTACACTCAAACATTTTCTATCCTGCACTATGAAACTAAATATAATTGGCTGTTTTAAGTGACCTCCATGTTTTTCTTTAGCAGATTTGTCAGAAATCCATTTCACGCTTCTACATATAAATTAGTAAGAGGGTATGGGTGATGAGTGTGAGATAATATTGAGCCTCAACAGTTACCATCCCAAAAGAAGCGTATATTTTGTAATTAGTTTAGTGTGAAGTGTTCCAGAAGTCGGCTGCCATAGAAGTGGAATGTCCAGTCAGTGGTGAACGCAAGAAACGTTCGCCCACTACAGAGAACCTGGTTCTGCCTGAAATTTGCTGGAATTGAGTAATGCGATCCACCTGGAGCTCTGGAGGGAGGCTCTCCAAGTGGAACAAGACTTATGGAAAGGATAAGGCTGGGTTCACACTACTTTCATCCTACTTTGCTCTGCTACATTGGTCCTACATTTTTCCTACATCCATCCTACTTTCATGAACAGGATACTACTTTGGTCCGACTTCAATGATATTCAATGGGTTGAAGTAGGATCAATGTAGGACCAAAAAGTAGTACAGGGAGCATTTTCAAAGTCGGACCGACTTGTGTAGGACCAGTTAAGACAGCTGTCATAGGGAAACATTGATTTTCACACGTCATGCTACACGAGGCTCCCAATGTAGGACCGTTTGTAGGACAAGTGTGAACCCAGCCTTAGGCCCATGGATCGGTACTGGCTGCAGGTGGACTTGCGTATATCGTTCCTAAGAGAGTATCCTCAGGAGGAATAGTTAATGGAGCTGGATAGGCAGGTCCAGACGGAACTGATAATGGACGATAGGTATCAGGCGCTGCAATGGGATACCACCCAAGTGTGTCCGTGGCCGGAGGACAGCAAATCCATAGAAGGCTACGACTTAGGCAGCCTGGGATTGATATTTGAGGTGCTTCAGGAAAATCCTGTTTGGTAGCGCAGCGGAGTGGATATGGGAGGATATCTGAAATTTTAGGGAGTTGGAACTGCCCAGTCTATAACCAGTGGGTAGAAGGCTAGCCCATATTCCCCTGCAAAATCCCCTGTCCCAGTTGGTACTTTTTCATCTACCCAAGGCCCGGCTGTGGCTACACTGGTCAAAGTTGCAGTGGCTCTGTGACAAGCCGTGCAAGTGATGGCCCAGCCATAGAGAATAATGGCAATCTGCATCTTGGATGAACATTATTATTTATGGTTTAGCGCACACTGGGTAGTTAGATAACTCCCCTTTCTAATAGCTCAGCAAGATCTCTGCACCCTAATGCTGGTTTCATTTACTTCCTACTGTCATTTTCAAGACTCTCCATGTATTTATTCAGTTGCAGAGGGAGCAATGGGAACGTCTCCAAATTGTATAAAAAGCCATTGGCGATTCTGCCTACCAGCGTCTACCCAGAACTAAAAAAAATCATGATGAAGTCACGAGGTACGTGACGAAACGCCGTAGGGAGTCGAGACCACGTGACACCTGCACAAGCCAGAGGCCATCGGACGTAAGGCGGCAATACGATCGCCTCGTCCCCGCATTTTGCAACATCTGTTTGTACGACTTTTTATTCTTCTGTGCGATTGATTTTTTGTGCAATAAACTTTCCCTGGATTTTAAAACCCACTTCACTATTGGAGGCATCTGTTCTCTTTTTTCCTCCCTCACTGCATTCCTGATTTTGGATCACTGAGCCTGGACCATACTAGTGGCGTGCAGCAGTTTGAGTGAACACTTCTGGGAAAAGCGAGACCCGCACCTTGGAGAAATACTACTATATGCCTATATATAGCACCTTTAAGGTAAGGGAACTACGATAACTGTGTGGATATCTAGATGCACAACAACTGTCAGAGTGAAGAAGTCAGAATTTCGGAACACTATTCTATCATTTTCTTATAGACTGATCTGTTCATCACCAGTTTTTTATTTTTTCACTGTGCTCTCAGATGCACCCTGGTGTATAGAGTTTATTTGAATCTTCTTGAGTTGGGACTCACTTTGTGTATCACTAGTTATAAGTGCAGCCACTCTACTTGTTTGTGTACTATACGTATATCACTTATTTACCTTGTTGTGGTTCACATCACATATTTGAAGCGCTTATTTACCTTTTCTTTAAAAAAATCATCTTTGGTTGAAATGACCATTCAAATTACATATAAAACCAAGTTACTGGAAATCTTCAAGAACAATTACAAAAATGAAGGGAACATTGATACTTAAAATTTACATACAAGTTGATGCCAAGATCAAAAACAAAACAAGATGCAGCAATAAGATCACGAAGCCTGTGTTTATATGTCGCCAACATTCTACTCGTTTCTCATATTTTACAGAAAACACTTGCGGCTTTCAGGAATGTAAATCATGACTTTGTAAGTGTGGTCTGCGGCCGCCATGGGAGTGTGTATCCGAATAAGAGGGAAGGAGATGAAGATTAAAGACTACATGGAGACAGCAGGAAAAGCCTTGGTACTGGAAGGCAGTTAGAAGGAAGCTCTGCTTGTTAAACCCAATGTACCTACATTGATCTCCTCTGGGATTAGAACAATTCATATACCATAAATATAGGGATCCTTTCTTGGCACAGCCTACGGCTCTTTCCAAGGCAGGTGCTTCCCGTATTGTTAGGGAAGATAACGTTTGGCAGTGAAACTCCCACCACAAATGAGTCATCAAAAGCAATGGAGGTCCTGTGTCCCAGATATAGATTTGTAGACTGCAATCTTATCAAGCATAGGAAGCATGAAAAGAGTACTGTTAGCTTCTCAGACCGATTCTACATTGTGTGCATGTTTGGCTAGAAATACACAGGCTTCTGAGAACCAGTACCCTGCCTATCCCTGGCAATGTTCCGCACAGCCTAGTCTTCCAATATTCTCCTTTAGAGTTCGCTGATCTCTACTCCCCATCCCTCCTTAGTCCTGTTCAGGCTATGATCATCCCAGCCATAATAGCTGGAGCTATGAAGGTCTTCACCCATGTGCACCTTGTCCTAAATAGGGGTATTTACCAAAACTGGAGTGTGCAAAATCTGGTTTACCTCTGCACAGAAACCAAAATGAGCTTCCAGGTTACATTGTCAAAGCTTAAAGTGGTTTCTAAATGAATGTTTTTTTTACCTAAATGCAATAAAGGTAAAAAAAAAAAAAAACACATTCTGTGTGCAGCAACCCCCTAATACTTACAGTGCATTGAAAAAGTATTCATACCCCTTGAAATTTTCCACATTGTGGAAGATGGATTGAGCCAAATACAGGGCAAGGCTTGAGACTGGGGCGGAGGTTCACCTTCCAGCAGAACAACGTCCCTAAACATACAGCCAGAGCTACAATGGAATGCTTTAGATCAAAGCATATTCACGTATAAAGACACACGATCGGATTTTCCGCAGACGAAGCATAGGACTTTTGTCCGAAGGGCGTTACCCGTGAACTTGTATTGCATACAAAACGACAAAGAATTGTTAGCCAACAAACACAAAACTATGTGGTTTTTCAGCTCTTTAGCGCCACCCTTTGGGCAACTTCTGCTAATGTTGTGTTATGGTTAGCATTGCTTCGGAGCATGCGTGCTTGAACTTTGGATTTTTATCAGATTGACTTGTGTAGACACGATCGGAAAATCCGACATCACACATTTGTTGTCGGGAGATTTTAAAGCATGCTATCCCACATTTGTTGTCGAAAAATCCAACAACAATTGTCCGATGGAGCATACAAACTGTCGGATTATCCAACAACATCCTGCCATATCACACAATTCCCATCGGAAAATCCGATCGTGTATACGAGGCTTTAGAATGGCCCGGTCAAAGTCCAGACCTAAATCCAATTGAAAATCTGTGGACTTTAAAATTGTTGTTCACAGACGCTCTCCATCCAACCTGACAGAGCTTGAGCGATTTTGCAAAGAAAAATGGGCAAAATTTCACTCTTGATGTGCAAAGCTGGTAAAAACATCCCCAACAAGACTTGCAGTTTTAATTGCAGCGAAAGGTGGTTCTACAAAGTATTGACTGGGGGGGGACTCGGGGTGCACGCCACACTTTTCACATATTTGTAATTGTCCTTCCACTTCACAATTATGTGCCACTTTGTGTTGGTCTATCACATTAAAAAAAACATTTTTTAAGTCAGCAGCTACAAATACTGCAGCTGCTTAATTTTAGAATAGGGACACTTACCTGTCCAGGGGAGCCCCCGAGATGTCCTCCCCCGAAGCTGACCTGTCCCTCGGCAGCAGGTGGAGGCGCCAGCATCTTCACAGCCCGTTTCCTTACTGTGCATTCGTGAGTCTGGGACCTGTGCGTCTCCCAGAACAGACAACATGGAGTAGATCGCTGCAGATACTGCAGCAATCTTTCATCGGAAAAGGGGGAGCAAATACCTGTATTAGGCATCTGCCCCCACCTGAAAGGTGCCGAATGTGAAACCGGAGTGGGGGATTATTTGGAGATATATATATATATATATATATATATATATATATCAAAGTTCCATTTTTGGGAAGAACTCCGCTTTAAAGGGTTATTTTATATTTGCAAAAGAGCAGCACTTTAAAATAGTTGGTTCACCTTTACAAAAATGTTGCCTGGGGGGGGGGGGGGGGGGGGGGGGGGGAGAGGTTTTTTTTTGTTTTTTTAAAGATAAAAACATACTGTGCAGCTCTGACTTAAAATTGAATATAGGTGTAGGCCAGGCATGTCCAAAGTCCGGCCCGGGGGCCAATTGCAGCCCCCCTGGTGATTTAATATGGCCCCCCTGGGATTTGGATATATATATATATATATATATATATATATATATATATATATATATATATATATAGCCATTGCAACCTCACATGTGTCCTGTGCCCTGGGGGCCACAAAAGATATATACCGTATTTATCGGAGCTGCCTCGGAGGGGACAGGACGTGCGTCGTCGGATTACATGAAGAGAATCTCCCATTTACTCGGCGGCATCTGTAATAGGAAGTCCCGTTTCCTGGGATGCCATTGGATTACTGTTCTGTTTATCATAGGAGGCGGGACTTTGTATTAAAGAGGCCATGAGTAAACAAGAAATTCTCCTGTTTGTAATCTGATGGGCACATGTCCCTCCCCCTTCCTGTCCCCTCCGAGGCTGCAGATGGGCATCGATCAGGCTGCACTGATGGCAATGGTAAGGCTGCATTGATGGAAATGGTGAGGCTGCATTCATGGCAATGGTAATCCTGTGCGTGTTAAATGCTGATAAATACGGTATATCCAAATAACACGCCCAAGCTCACCCTTAGTCCTGAGCAGCGCTCGGGATTTGTTGGGGCCACAAAAGAGATATATACAGTATATCCAAATAAAACGCCCAAGCTCATCTCTTCACCACACACAGCCACAAAGGCAAGAGAATTCTTGTTGGGCAGTGTATTAGTGCACGCACGAACACACTTGGATCAAATTTTAATGGTTCAAAGAATGTCAGGCCAAATAGTCGGCCCTCGAGCATGTTCACTTCATCAAATGTGGCCCTCTTTGAAAAAAGTTTGGACACCCCTGGTGTAGGCCATTTACATACCTCCCAAAGCCTGACTGGAATACTCCCAGGGAGGTTAATGGGTTCTTGGTAAGTGAGGCCTAGTCATTACTGCTAGTGCCTCTGAGCTCAGCATTTAAGAGCACACTACTCCAGTAATGGAGATGAGCCGTAATGACTTGGCAACATATTGGGAGTATTCCAGTTAGGCTAGGGTGACCAGACATCCCCGGTTTCCGGGTACAGTCCATGGATTGAGGACACTGTCCCCGGATCAAGTCTGTCCCCGGTTTTGTCCCCTGATTGGATTTGAACAAGGGCTGTGGAAATTTCAAAGACATTCAGTGCAGATTTAAAAAAAAGATATTGTGAATTACACCCCCCCCCGCTCTGCCGCTCCTACTAGCTTTGGGGGTGTATTTTTTCCCTCCATCATCTGTGCCCCTTTCGGATGATCATGTGCTGGTCGGAGAGGAGGGAATATTTCTTCAGTTTCAGGTGCATGCCCATTCAGCTCTGCTAGCATGTTCTTCTGCGTTGGCTCAAGTCCCGGCCAGCCGCCTGCCTACTTATCTTGTCGTCCCTGGCGGAGTGATCTTCCTCCGCTCCCCACCCAGTAGTAGGGAGAGAGTCGCTGATTGCCGCCATTACTCGTAAAAAATAAATAAAAATGTCCCGGGATTTCAGTTTAAAAATCTGGTCACCTTAAGTTAGGCTTCATGAGGTACGCAAGTGGCCTACACCTATAGCAAAGGACATTATTCAACTTTAGTCAGAGCTGCACAGTATGTTTTAATCTACAGACACCTTATCAGTGTAAGCAGTTTTTTGGTCAAGTTGAACTAACCCTTTAATACGTTCAATTTATATTTCAGGTACAATGAAAATCCCTCATTAAAAAAAAAAAGTTTCCATAATTTAGCAGAACTCTGCCTTTACTAAACACTTAGTGAAATGGATAGACTAATGGATCAAAGGACAGTGTAATTATGGAATATCCATTAGTCTCTTAGTTGTATATTGCCAATGAATAATGAAAACCAGACTTCCCGCAAATTGAGGAATTTACATTCTTCATTATTAGTTTGAATCTGCATGAAAAATTCAAGGGGCCTACACTGCTAGAGGACTTTGTTTTTCCACCATTTTACAGCAGATGTGTCTCAGTAGGTCTCTTCCTGATATATAAAAAGGTCCATTACAGTGACATCTGCTAGGAGGAGGGGGCAATGGAGAAAACCGACTATCTAGGTCAAAGAAATGTCTGTTGTCACCACAAGTTACAGAAATGCAGCTGCACCGCACCAGATTACCATGGAAACAAGACACAATTGGCTGATCGAAAGTCCATTCTGCGTATTAATGGCTTATTCCACCGACAGACATATCTACTGTTGTTAAGCATATTTATATATTGGCTGACCGATCGTTCTTATTCTACATCTGTTACTTGTCTTTGCAAGTCCAAATTAGAACACCCGATCCTTCCCTCATCAAGAAAGTGCCATTCAGGTATAGAGCTAACCAACCCCAGAACTTTCCATAAAATGCTTTTGTTACATTAGTTAAAGAATTCAAGTCTAAGGCCGCGTACACACGGTCGGACAAAACCGATGAGAATGGAAACCGAAACCGACCGTGTGTATAGCCCATCGGTCTGTTGTCCTTCGGTCCAAAATTTTAAAACATGCTTCAAAATCGAACCGAAGGCCCGCTGCCCGATGGTTAGTACAGAAAGCATCGGTTCAAAACCCGCGCATGCTCAGAATCAAGTCGACGCATGCTTGGAAGCATTGAAATTCGTTTTATTCAGCACGTCGTGTGTTTGACGTCACCGCGTTCTGACCCGATCGGGATTTTGGAACGATGGTGTGTACGCACATCAGACCATCCGGCCACTTCAGCGGTGAACCGATGGAAATGGCCCGTCAGACCATTCTCATTGGTTTGGAACGACCGTGTGTACGCGGCCTAAGGCCCTCTTCACATAGGCGTCATCCATTCAGTCAGATTTTTGCAAGGACAAAATGGATTCTGTCTACATCAGTTTTTCTTCCGTTTTTCATCCACTTCCATTTTTTAAATGGAACAAAAATGCAGAGTTGTTCCGTTAAAAAAAAAAAAAAAAAAAAAAGGGACCTGAATGGGAAAACTGATGTAAAAAGGGATCATGTCAATTTACATCCTTTTGCCCATTGAAATTGCGCAAAGCCTGTGTGAAAGAGGCTGAATGTAAAATGTGGTTTTGAAATAAATGACTGAAAACTTATCAGTTAATATATGAGCAGCCCAACAGCAAAAATACAAAAGGTGTCGCACTCCATTTAATCACAGGCCGCATCAGCAGTATGGTTGTCCTCAAGGGGTTGGTCGTTACATACAAAGTGCAGAGTTCAGGAGTGTGTTCTGTACAGAGTGCAGGAGTTCATGGGTGCTCTATGCACAGAGTTCAGGGGTGCGCTACATACAGAGTGCAGGAGTTTACAGGTGTGGTACGTACAGAGTGCAGGTTTTAGGGGTGCACTATGCACAACCCCAACCCCTCAAAAGCTTCCTCACATCTCTACTCTCTCCTACCTGGCCCAGCTCTAGTACCTCCTTGTGTAAGTGGCGCTGCCTTACATTGCAGGAAACTCACCGATCGGAAAATGGGGTTACCCCTTTGGGTGGTCTGGTCAATAAGAACAGGGTGGTAATAGCCTTTATTTTCCTACCAAACTTGAAAATTCTTTTTAAACTGCTATATTACAAATTCTGTTCTCAGCTTGTGAAACAAAGGCAAAAAGGCTTATATTACAGGATGCTTAAAGCTTGCAATTTGCAGAATGTGTGAAACATTCTTTTTCAAAGTGTGAAGTACTGGCTACAATTTTATAGACATATAGATTTTATTAACAAAGCTTATTAACAAGTTTTATACAATTATAGAATTAGTTTGAGACAATGGTCAGATGAGTAATATCTCTGAGCTAATTGTGTATTTTAAGAAATGTACTAATATGGTATTAGGGGCTTATGTGAACAATTTTGGTATAAGATATATACTGTAAGAAATATTGTAACCTGATTGGCTGGTCCGCGAAGAGAGGATGTACCTCATATTTTTAATAAAACCAGCCGAATCCCGGAAATAAATTGTAATTTTGCTACATGATACATGTGTCAGTGTCTTGCTGATTACCCGATCGATCGTAGGACTCCTCGTACCCAGAGCAGAAAAATAGCGGAACTTACACTCACTCCTGCTCTCTCTCTTTCTGGAGATCTGTCCCCACTGTGCCCTGCCCTGAGATCTGTTACATCTGGGAGATGCTTAGAGCAAAGTTGTCCCTTGTAAACACAAAATGCTTCTGTGTTTACATATGACAGTGAGGAGCTGCTGCGTAATTTGAAGCATGCGCACTGGGATACTTTCACGGACGGCGCATGCGCCGTTCGTTAGTAATGTCAATTACGTGGGGTCACGATTAATTAGCATACAACACGCCCCCTACCAGCCTATTTTGAATTAGGCGGGCTTACGCCGGCCCATATACGCTACGCCGCCGTAACTTCGGGCACAAGTTCTTTCTGAATACGGGACTTGCCTCTCAAAGTTACGGCGGCGTAGCGTATATGAGATACGCTACGCCCGCCTAAAGATAGGCATTTGTTTCTGAATCTAGCCCAAAGTGTTTAGCTTCCTTTTTTAATCTGTTCCATTTTGGAACCAACAAGGACAGGGCAATTAAATGTTTTAATAGGAAGAGGATCAATGAACCAAGATAAAGGCCTACACAATATTCTGGATATATGTCCAGGGCTGGACAAGCAGTACAGAGAAACCCTAGCATAAGAGAAAAAAATAAGTTAATTTGGAACAAGGACGGGGTACTGAAATATTACAATAGCAGGGCGATCAAAGACCCAAGGTAACGCCTTATACAATATTCCAGAAATATGTCCAACCAGTAGTAAAAAGCAGCCCTGGCATAAGAGTATCCAGCAGTCCATTTGGTGACTTTTGCCAAGCCCGCTCAAACAATATCAAGGTGGCTGTACGGAGGTTCTCCTACTCCCTCGCCAGATGAGACTGGATCAACCTCTGGACCTGCACGATCATTAAATCCCCTTCATGAAATCTCCGGTGGGAGCCTGGAGCAGAAGGAAGGGTCACTACAGAGACACCAGATATCGCTATATTACCCGGTCACTAGCCTTGGGACTATTGGGAGACCATAAATCCCTGTGTCTGGAGAGACTGCTGTGATAGCGGTCATATCTTTGGGGTAAGGATACTATATTACCACTTCTAGGGTGCTTTATTGGAGGATGAAGGCTTTTCTTATCACAAGTCTCCCTACCATACATCAATTTGGAATCATTTTCACAAGGACTGACTTATAATACGATTAATCCTTCAACATCCAGGGTTTATCCGTTTTTATGTAGCAACTCTATTGTGCCATTTTGGGACTTTCATATATTGACTTATTTTCCTCTTCACAGTTTGGAATTTTATATGTACATGTCAGTCACGTTTTCTGAGTTATATATGTGATATTAGCATATTTATGTATGTTTTTCTAGTCACTTAGTTTTTATGCTCATTTATCTTATTTGATATATTTATTTATAAATACACTTCTTCACATAAATTTTTTGTATTACTGTATTTATTGGCGTATAACACTCACTTTTTTACCCTGAAAATAGAGGGTAAACTGTGCCTGCGTGTTATACGCAGGGGGCCGTGGAAAGTTTTTTTTCCTGAAACTTCCTTCTTAAAGTTAGGGTGCGTGTTCTACGCTGATAAATACAGTACTTTTGTCATTCACATTGGGTTCATCAATCCTTTTGATTGGGATGTTTTTGATCATTTATTAGGGCTGTACCTATTTTTACCAATATCAAGGTACTGGCAACACCATACAGTACTGCATTTTCAGGAACCATGCAGTTTTTGCGAATGGTAACCTCTTATTTTTTGTATGATATACTCGGTTTGAACGGTTTAGATTTTAAGGACGACTTTATTCTGTTACTCACACAAGGTAGCCATTTTTCTCAACTCATATTTAGCCTTTGAATTCATTAGGGGGAAATAAGCCAAGCATACACAGTACCTTGGCGCCAACTGACACAGGCCAACTAGGCACTGGCAGCAAGGTCCAGCATAAACTGTATAAGGCCATGTGCATGATATACATTTACGATACCGTATATCGAACCCCGGCCAATGAGTATGTATAGATCCTATTTGCACCAAATTAAAAGACCAAAATTCCATAATTCAATTCCTGAAAATAGGATAGCAATTTGTTTTCTGATAATCCTCCTACAATGGTGCACACTACACATTAGGAAGAAATGACAAACGGAGTACTGTTAACGATTCAGGGACGATACAAGACTGTCTGTCACTACAGTACATATCAAATCGCATATATAATTTGCATTTCACATTCGTTCCATTCTGCCATTAGACAATATGCTTTGTTAGGAAATACATTCAGCTATTATGTTGCTGCTGCTCAGTAAAACGGAATAAATGAGCTAAAGACACAGTGCACACATTGTAAAAGCAATGGCAACACACATATTAAATATCCGTGCCTTGATCTTTCTGATCCCACGTTTTATCTGCAAAACATACGAGGCACATTAGATCTATTCTGCAGGATACAGTCTAAGAATTTACAGTCTTCTACATATTTCAACTGCATGCCAAGTCTGAATGACTCCAGGCTTTTAAACAGCTGCACACCTAAAATAGCTTTCATGTAATAGTTTCAATGCTTACAGCTCCTCTTTTTTTGTTTTTTTATCAATAATGCGGATTCACGTTAAAAGCATTTTGGAGGACTTTCCATGTAACTAAAATACTCACCCCTGTGTGTAACTAAACATTGTTGCACAGCACAGAAAACTAGCCATCATGCATTCCTGAAATGTTAAAGGCTATATACAGGTTGCTGAAAAATGAATTAACAGAATGCAGGGCTAACCACAAAGGTCCTATTCAAATACAGCAAGTGAAATAACCGCTGTTGTCACTCTACAATAACAGGAAGAGAAGAAAAAAAAGGTACAAGGGAGATAATATCCGCCAATTTATGTCCATCTTTACTAGTGGAAAAAAGTGATCATCCTACACAAGTTAAAAAAAATGACATGGACGTCATACACCTCAAAAATATACGATCTACGACATTCACACAGTACGACTAAACTTATACAGTGCACTTTGAAAGATATGCACCTCCGATACCTGCTGCTCCCCTAGGCCTTAATATATGGGTGCCGCCAAGTATACAACCAAAACATGAGTCTCATTCATTCATATACAGTATGTAGCGGTACCCCCATAGGGGCTGGTGAAAGCGGTGTTCCATCTGTCACCCTGCCCAGCCCGGCAAGTGATGGCGAACCTTGGTACCCCAGATGTTTTGGAACTACATTTCCCATAACGCTCAACTGCAGAGTACACGAGCATCATGGGAAATGTAGTTCCAAAACACCTGGGGTAGCAAGGTTCATCATCACTGGGCTGCCACTAGGTTCACATCTGTGCGACTCTGCGGGCCACATTTTGCATGAGCCGAGCAGCCTATTCATTTGAATGGGGCTGTCGTGCCTGCTGGAATGCAGGGAAAAGGTCCCTGCAGCATTTCAATAACTGCAGCCCACACGGGAACCACAAGTGCAGTGCGGTTCTCACAGCAGGTGTCATTTCCAGTGCATGTGGTGTGCCATTAGCATTAACAGCTCCTGCGTTTTTCTGTGCGGGTGGTTGCCGCTGTGAGAACAGGTGTGTTCCCACAATGGCAATCACCCACACAGACATGAATGTCGCCTAAGGCCTCATTCACACCTGAGCCTATTAGAATCACAGCAAAACATGGGACGCGGCTGCGGTGCCATTATTTTATAGTTGCTTAGTGCCAGAATTTGGTACATGAGCTTCTTTAGCGTATTTTTGGAGAGAATTAATCCCAATTCAGAATGAATAGTGCCGCTCCAAAAATGCACCACAAAATCAAGCAAAAAAAAAAAAAGAAGAGTCGCGGCAGCATCGTACAGTGTCACACTCAGGTGTGAATGGGGCCCTTAAGAAGGGTACACTCCAGTCATACTCACATTTCTCCTTTATTTTTTGCACTAGTACAGTTTGAAAGTGTGTATCTCACAGTTTCATTCAACTGGTGCCACTCGATCTGATCTCTCATTATGGGCCAGATTCAGATACAATTACGTTGCTCCACGGCAGCGCAACGCAACTGATTTATGTTACACCGCCGCAGGTTTACAGCGTAAGTGCCTGATTCTCAAAACTCTTACCTGTAAACTTGCGGCGGTGTAACGTAAATGCGCTCGGCGCAAGCCCGCCCAATTCAAATGGGGCGGGCACCATTTAAATTAGGCGCGTTCCCGCGCCGAACGTACTGCGCATGCTCCGTCGGGTAAATTACCCGACGTGCATTGCGCTAAATGACGTCGCACGGACGTCATTTGTTTCAACGTAAATGGTGTCCAGCGCCATTCACGGACGACTTACGCAAACTACGTGTTTTTTAAAATTTCGACGCGGGAACGACGGCCATACTTAACATGGCTTAGAACAACTAGGGCTCAGCCCTAATTTTACGCTGCGTAACTCGATGGAAACGACACAAAGTTAGATCGACGGGCAGCGCGGACGTTCGGGGATCGCCGCAACTAGTCATTTGCATATTCTACGCCGACCGCAATGGCCTCGCCACCTAGCGGCCGGCCTAGAATTGCATCCTTAAGATCCGACAGTGTAATTCAATTACACCTGTCGGATCTTAGGGCTAGCTATGCGCAACTGATTCTATGAATCAGTCGCATAGTTAGGACGGCCGTCGTATCTCTTTTGTGAATCTGGCCCTATATGTATATATAAAAAAAAAAAAAAAGTATTATATATATATATATAAAAAAAAAAAAAAAAAAGTATTATATATATATATATAAAAAAAAAAAAAAAAAGTATTATATATATATATATAAAAAAAAAAAAAAAAAGTATTATATATATATATATAAAAAAAAAAAAAAAAAGTATTATATATATATATATATATAAAAAAAAAAAAAAAAAGTATTATATATATATATATAAAAAAAAAAAAAAAAAGTATTATATATATATATATAAAAAAAAAAAAAAAAAGTATTATATATATATATATAAAAAAAAAAAAAAAAAGTATTATATATATATATATATAAAAAAAAAAAAAAAAAGTATTATATATATATATATATATATATATATATATATATATATATATATATATATATATATATATATATATATATATATATATATATATATATATATATATATATATATATATATATATATATATATATATATATATATATATATATATATATATATATATATTTTTCAAAGGGAGGAGAAGCCTTCACTTAAACAGCAATGCTCATATACATGCAGAACATATGAAACGATGGATGAGAAAGGAACTCTCAATGATATAATAAGCTATTTCCACTAATCATTAAAATTAAGTGCCTCTTATTTCCTGACCTTCATACACAAAAAGGGCAATTACAGTGGTCACCCTGTAAAAGTACATAAAGCAAATACATTTACGCCCTTTAATTACATTACAAAGCATGCTATACATATTCACTAGAGCCCACTACATCTAATAGTCTTCTGAAATTGTTCATCAATAACCCATATGCAACCCAATGTACAATTACATTTGCAATTCTTGTTAAAGCCCAACTCTAGCTAAAACGTTGGATTGCGTTACGGATAGAGAGCAGAAGAGTTAAGACCTCTGTCAGGACAGGAAGCCACGAGAATTCTTTGATGGGGACACTTTATATATTGGAAGGGTAGACAAATACCGACAATGTTTTTATGGCTGTCCTTGCCTTCCTGTCCAGGTGATCACCGTACCTCCTCCTCTAGTACAGATGTCATGGGGCAGGGGGAAAAAAAATCTCCCAGCAGGTCACAGATGAAACTGAAAACGTTGTCAATTTTTTTTTTTTTAATTAGAACTAAAAAAAGGCAGATTTTTTTTTTTTTTTACGTTTTGGATAGAGTGGAGAGTGATTAGAACGCCTGTCAGGTTCTTATTGCGGCATAAGTCCCATTAGGGAGTTTCACCCTCTCTAATGGTCCCGTTTACTGTTATCACTGAAAGTAATTCCCACATGTTGGGTTGTCACTAGAACAGGAACCAGGGATTCCCTCACTTTGGAGGGATTTTGTCTCACGTCCTGTTTTGGCTATGGGGTAGGAAGTGAAATGTCCCCAATGGGACACAGGTGGTAAAAAGGAAAATAGTAAAAAAATCAGCGCAATATACAGGTAAAACACAATCAGCAGCTATGCACTAGGATTCAATTTATAAATTCCTTAAAGCGGGGGTTCACCCTATCGACGGGAAAATTTTTTTTTATTTTTCTTTATTTTACCTTAAAATCAGGCATTGTAGCGCGAGCTACAGTATGCCTGTCACGAATTTTTTACCGCCGTACTCACCTTGTAGTCGTCCATCGAAGATTCCGGGGAATGGGCGTGCCTATGGAGACGGAGGATGATTGACGGCCGGCTCTGGCGTGTCACGCTTCTCCGGAAATAGCCGAAATAGGCTCGGTCTTCACGACGCGTGCGCATAGCCTGTGAAGAGCCGAGACCTACTCCGGCTGTCTTCGGGGAGAGTGACGTGCCAGGGCCGGCCGTCAATCATCCTCCCTCTCCATAGGCACGCCCATTCCCCGCGGGAGCCGGAATCTACGATGGACGACTACAAGGTGAGTACGGGGTTAAAAAAATCGGGACAGGCATACTGTAGCTCGCGCTACAATGCCTGTCTCGATGGTAAAATGTGTCGGGGGGGGGGTGAACTACCGCTTTAAGAGTCAATGTAAAGTAGATAGTGCAGCGCTAGAGGAAAAGTCCAAATAAAGATCATCCAGGTGATTCTCTTATAAGTGACTGACAATATGAGGCATGCAGGTGATATAGCGTGGGTTAGCAGGAGACCTCCACCAATAGTAACAATGGCCGCTCACCTCACTGATAATAAAAAATCGCTTTCCCATAAGGGTCAATCCCAGGCATGTAACAGCATAATCCAAGCAGGAAAGGAATACATCTCAGGTAATATCAGCATGGATGGCAGATCTCAAATAATATCAACATGGATAGCAGCCATGGAATCCGATGTAAGAAAAACAAAACATAGTGTTTCTCCGCAATAACCAATATAACATTTAATAGTGAAAATACACTTACATAAAAAGCACTATATCCAGTGCTAGGAATCAAATGCAAACAAAAACGCACACAGCATGGTCCGATAGATGGCAGCGGGTGACGTCACGTACTTCCCTACCGAACGTTACGTCCCAAGGGCGGGACTTCTTCAGCGGATGTGGTAAAAAACCTAACATCCCGGACCTGGATGATCTTCTCATCGCTGGACCCCGGCGGAGAGGAGATCACCCGTCACTGGATACCAACAACGTTGGAGCGGGGATCGAGAGTGGATTACCACCGCTGGATTTTAATTTATTTTTTTAATAAAGGACTTTTTTCCACGATGTGTGTGTGTGTTTTTTACAATTATTTACACTACCTTAGTGAATTGGTAGAGGTAAAATGAACCCCATTACCAATTCACATAGGGGGGGCAGGATCTGGGGGTCTTCCAGATTCTGATAAGCCCCCTACCCGCAGACCCCCACAACCACTGGGCAACGGGTTTCTAAAGTTCACACAAACTTTTTGTGTGTTCGCAGGTTCTGGTGCGAACCGAACGGGGGGGGGGGGGACGGTGTGTTCGGCTCATCCCTACCTGTGATCACCCGGCAAACAAAAATAAAAACCATAAAATAGCTTTTCTTACTTGAAAAACCTCTCATGATATTGGATGTTCTTGGTGGACATCTGTCGACACCAGCGCTGGTAGTGCTTCATTTTTTTCATGTTGCATAGCAGAACATTTTGCATGCAAGACAACATTTATGACTGCACATACTCTTGCCATTACCCCTGATGAAGGTGCTTGAACCAGAAACACGTTGGGTACCGGAGATATTACTATAATACCAGAGTAATTTTATAATACATCATGCTATGTAATATGTCATTTTTTTGTCCCCCCCCCCAAATTTTGATAAGTCTTTTTAATGATCATTTTATGCCTTAAATGATTTTATGTATTAATAAATATTTTTGCCAATCTATTCATGTGTGGTTGTTGCCTATAAAGTCCCAAATAGGGGGGTGGCACTTTTTTTCCCTATACAATAGGGATGTGGCAACAACACACTGTTCTGACATGGTGAAATCCTTTTTTGCCCCCAATTCATCCCTCACACCTATTCTGAGCACCTGTACATGATGTAGAAAATAGGCAGGATGGACATGAGGGGTGGATCGCAGGAGCAAGTGTGGCTTTGCAGCACAGTCTCAGGCAACTCGGCTGTGAGGGGGGAATTTTCTGACAGCGGGACGGCACTGCTGGGATGCAATCTCCCCCCCCCCCTGATCGTGATTAACAGATCGGTCCCAATCAATAAGAGAATATATATTTTTATGGTGCATAGGACCACAAGCTGACTGTGGTAATACAGAAATTTGCATTTCCCCCTCTTATCAGACATTTCTAGTGACTTTCCATTCCGCATAACAGTTTTCTCAAGTTTCATCCTCTCCTCTGTACAAGCCTCTTTGTTTTGAGTGGGAGACATGAGAAATTCAAGGTCACACCCTTTAGCCACAGAGGAGATAAGACAACATTTCAACTGGGGATTAAACATACCAGTCATTGAACTCCTAGTTAGACGATACAACACACTAAATTCCACAAAGAGCAGCTACAGAAAAGTTTAATATCGCTGTAAAATCAGAAATTACTAAAGTAAACCAAATAATTGGTAACGAGTACACTTTTTTTAATTGCCCGCACATGACTGGACAATAAAGTATATTTACAGACAAACTTTAGATACAACAGTGAATGTATAAAATTTCCCATTTTACTTCCTGTCCTATAAATATAAACAGGAAATGGTAGCAAATCCCTCCAATGAGAGGGTCACACAGAAGGGGTAAATCTTCCCAGTGGGGACAGCAAAAAGACTTGACAGGGGGGGGGGGGGATGGGGGTCTAAGGCTGGACACAGACACTGCTCCCAATTTAGCATATGTATACCACCTTGAGTTTGGGGACATGCCCCCACATGAATGGAAAATGGGAGCAGGTGCTGTGTCCATGCAGCCGCTGCATCCTAATAGACATGAATTGGAGGGGAAAACTTGGCCCTTACACTAGGGTGACCAGACATCCCCGTTTTCCAGGGACAGTCCCCAGGATGAGCACACTGTCCCCAGTTTTCTCCTCGGATAGGATTTGAATAGGGGCTGGGGCAATTTCAAAGACAGTCAGTGCAGAATTAAAAAATAAAAATAAATTCTAAATTACACACCCCCACTCCTACTAGCTTAGGGGGGAGTATTTTTTCCATTATCTGTGCCCCTTTCTGATGATCATGTTTCGGGTGCATGCCCATTCAGCTCCGCTCGCATGTTCTTCTGCCCGGCCAGCTGTCTGCCAGTTTATCTCCTTGCCTTTCCTGGTGGAATGATCTTCCTTCGCTCAACACCCAGTAGTCGGGGACCGGAGAACGAGACTTGACAGGCTGTGATGTATAGCATTTTTTGGGTGTGCCCCCCAAGTATGTCTTTGTATTTTGTATAGACCCTGACCAGGTCTCTTGGGCTGGAGCACCCCTCCCCCTCTTCATTACCTCACATTAGTGGCCACCAGTGCATAGGAGGAATCTCTTCAGTTCTCCCATATAGAGGAAGGAGTTCATCTCCCAAGGTTGAGACCAGGGCTCAAGTCCTGGGGGAACGCGTGGGAACGGAGTTCCTGCACTTTTTTCACAGCAGGAACTCCATTCCCTTTGCAGGACTAGAGCAGCTGAGAGCAGCCGAGCCGCCCGAGCCAATCCTTCACCAAGCAGCGATGCCCAGCTCGAGTCACTGTCAGGGGCAGGCGAACCTTAGTAATCCTTTATGTTACTGGCCGCTTCCTGTATATGGATTCATCGGGTAGTGTGCGGGTATTCTGTCACTTCCTCGATGCCGCAATGTCTCCTGGGAGCTTTTGTCATTGTTCCCAGGAGACATTGCGGAGGTCTGCCGCGAGCGATCGCGGGATTTAGAAAGAACTTGCGGTTTAGTAATTATGCATATGAGCGTATGATTTTTTTTTTTGGTGGAGGAGTGGATCTTGGGTGGGAGTTCCCACACTTTTTTTCCCCAGGACTTGACCCCTGGTTGAGACACTAGGTTCTTTCATTTCTATTAACAGGTTAGGACCCACTAATCCAGGGTACTTTGTCGCAGTAAGTGGGCTTAGCACTACATGACCATATAGTGTGACCAAACCCCCGTATTTTTGAATATGTTCAGGTGTATTTAACTAGCCTTGCAGGATAAATGTAATTTTTGCATGTGTGCGCTATAATCTGTTTGTATTGACAGGCTGTGAGGCGGGCGGCGGTCGCGACAGGCATCAAGTCGCTGACTGCCACCATTGCTAGTAAAAAAAAAAAAAAAAAAAATAATATGTCCCCGGTTTTCATTTTAAAAATCTGATCACCTTAACCTTACACTGACCTATGTCATAGTGCCCAGGAGACGAAGGTCTTAGTGTCCTTTCACACATACGGACCGTTCATTTCAATCCCTTTATTTTTACATCCACTACCAATGCAAAAACGGATGAAAAACTGGCCATTTGCCAGTTTACATACGTTTTCTGTCTGATACGTTTTTTTGACAGATGAAAAATATGGCTTTCATCCATTAAAAAAAAAAAAAAAAAAAAAAGGATGCTGACAGAAGTGGATGAAAATAGACGATTATCCATTGTCGTCTGTTTTTCCATAGGAATGCATTGATGTCCGTTTTTCATCAGTCAACGGGTGGATGAAGAAGAGGTTCTTTTAAAAATAAGTACAGTAAAACCTTGGTTTGAGGGCATTTTGCAAGACAAGCAAAATGCTAATAAATTTTGTCTGGATATACAATCAATGTCTTGATATAAGAGTAGCGTCATGTCACAACTGAGTATAAAAAAATAAATAAAAAAAAAGAGAGGAGCCTCCAAGTGTAGAAATATGGTTACATTTAATGAAGGTACAACATTTAGCAACTTGTTGCTACACTTAGAGGCGCCTCTCTTCTCTTTTATACCCTGTCAAAAAATGCTTGGATATACAAGTGCTTTGGATTACAAGCATGTTTCTGGAATGAATTATGTTCGCAAACCAAGGTTTTACTGCATCAGAAAATAAAATATGTAGGCTACCACTGCTGAAATTCTTTTAAAACGACTATTTTCCTGGCTGTCTTGGGTACTTCTGAATAACAGACCCACAGCAAGCATGTAGCAAGTAAAGCCAGAGCATCAGCATGACAGCCAAGCTGCACTCATTTTCAGGAGAGGCCAGCAGTGGCTGTCTGTATGGTGCTTCAGGAAAGCCAAGTGAACCTCAGTGAAACATTTTGTGACTCCCTTTCTGTACATTAGGCATAATGTGCGCAAATGAGCGTATAGTGTATTATACAGCGGTATGTTCTTTGCTGGGAGTGACAGGTGCCGTGTACAATCATCACCAGTCACCATATACAAATCAGTATGCAGATATACACAAAATGTGTGTACAGGGCCGTATGCAGACAGTCTGCTTTCAGGGGGGCACATATGGCCCTGCACATGTGTAGCCACTTGGATTTGCAGATATTTGCGCACACTAGGGTGACCACATTTCCAAACTACCATTCAGGGACACCCCCCCATCCCCAAAATCAGCTTGTGGTGTAACGAATCACAGCACAGTGATTGGACACAAGACGCAGGATTTATGATTTCTCCAATTATGAGTGAGTGAGTGAGAAACTTATATAGCGCAAACAAATGCAAACTTAATCGCCTCAATTATAAGCAGGGGGCGGGATTGTGCTCCTCCAGGCAATCCCGGCTAGGACAAGTACTGTCAGTGAGTAAAGAGGTGATGTGGTGGCCTTTTTTGGGGGCATCAGATTGGCCCTGGGGGGGTGGCTGTGTCAGTTTCATTCCGGGACACTGTATTGTCCTGGAATAAATGTGCCCAGGACAGACCTGCAAAATGCGGGACTGTCCCGGGCAATCCGGGACACGTGGTCATCCTAGCGCACACCCGCCATCTACCAATGATCTGTACATGCCGACTGTTGGCGCCTGTATGCTGCGCCTGTCACGCCCAGCAGAGAAAATGCAGCCATATTCTACACTACGTGGCCATTTGAAGCCATTATACAATATATCTAATATACAAAGAGGCTACATCCGATACTCTTCAGCAAGCTTTAGAAAGCGGGGGAATGAAAATCGATTCTTGGCTGTTCATTTCCATGATATTTCTCTCATTACTCCTCAGTACTCGCAGTTGTTATTAAGTGTATTTTCCCATGGCCTCAGACAGGAAGACGCAGATGTCTGTAGGTGGGACTGTGTTTTTACATTTGTACGGGTCATGTTCAGAACACACAGAGGGCAAAATGCTACTTCACTGTCTCATTCATATTATTACTGACTCATTAGTAACCCATGTACATTATTTGTCCTGCAAGAAGGACATAAAATACAAGCGCGGTATCTGTCAGTCCAAGATTGTTTACTGTCCTACCAGACACATAGCAGATTCACCACAAAGCGTTAACTGTAACATGGCTGTACAGAATTTAGAAAATGTGTCTGTACACTGTGGGGTTGATTTACTAAAGACAAATAGACGGTGCACCTTGCAGGTGCTCCAAAGCTTAGTAAATAAGGGGAAGCACTGCTGACTTCCATCAACGAATCATGTGCAAGTAACATTTTTTTTTCCTTGCTTGTGAATGGTTATTCTTTGTAATGTGGAGATTTACCTCATTTAATAAGCTCTGGAGTAAGTGCACAGTTAATTTGCCTTTAGTAAATCAATCCCTAGATGTGCATAAAGTTTTACATCTCCCCAAATAAGTTGTTGGTTGCGCATGTGCAGAATGACTGTGATTGGTTCCAAGGCTGAGGTCATTCTGCACATGTACATACAGCCTGGCATACAAATGAAAGGCTGCAAGCACGCATATATTTTACAGCAATGCTGCATTGATGTTTACCTGTGGGTACAGCGATTGTACCTGAACATGAGATTGGCACGTTTGGGAAATACACCATATAGGCATATGTGGGTAAATGCTGATGCTCCTGTGCCGAGGAGTGTACAGCCATTCACTCGTATATATCAGACTGTATGCACCACCTGCAGCTCCCCGGGCTCTGGAAATAACCAGGGATTTTACATCGAAGGCCTAATAAACATCTGTGGGCATGATGCCCTAAAGTCAGAGAGATACATGAGCTAAAACAGGTTACTGTCTTCTGAAAATGTTGGCTTCCTCCCTGCTGTACCATGCCTGTTCTCAATGCTTTCTGAGTCACTGACCCAGGACATGTATGCAGCTTAAAGCGGAGGTTCACCCATAGCCAACACCTTTTCCCCTTAGCTTCATGCTCGTTTTGTCTAGGGGAATCGGCAATTTGTTTTAAAATATGATCCGTACTTACCCGTTTTCGAGATGCATCTTCTCCGCCGCTTCCGGGTATGGGCTGTGGGACTGGGCGTTCCTTCTTGATTGACAGTCTTCCGAGAGGCTTCCGACGGTCGCATTCATCGCGTCACGATTTTCCGAAAGAAGCCGAACGTCGGTGCGCAGGCGCAGTATAGAGCCGCACCGACGTTCGGCTTCTTTCGGCTACGAGTGACGCGATGGATGCGACCGTCGGAAGCCTCTCGGAAGACTGTCAATCAAGAAGGAACGCCCGCTCCCGAAGACCCATAACCGGAAGCGACGGAGACGATGCATCTCGAAAACGGGTAAGTACGGATCATATTTTAAAACAAATAGCCGATTCCCCTAGACAAAACGAGCATGAAGCTAGGGGGAAAATAGAAAAAAAAAAAAAAGAATTGGGTGAACTCCCGCTTTAAGAAAGTCAAGTAAAAGTCCTCATCTGCATACCAGTTCCTTGTCAGTGAGCCAGACAGATAGCATTTTCAGCAATGGCTGCCTCCATATTTCTCTTGTGACTGGTGTCCTTTAGAGCAGTGGTTTCCTACCTTATTGAGATCAGGGCCTAGGAAGTTCTTCCAAATATCCCATATTAATATATACATGTACAAAATATGTATTGAAATGCTTGAAGACTCATCACTGTGTGGGGGGGGGGGGGGGGGGGGGGCTGAGGATTCTAGAGTGAGTTGAGGTACTTTGTAGCAGACTTGGTGGCCCTGTAAGGAATGACAGTTCTGGAGGGAGCCAGGAACAACTCTGGTGCATAGGGTTTCATAGGGTTTCTTCAGGAAGCTGGCGGCTGGAGTCACAGTAAAAGACTTTAGGAACTGCGGGGGCTGGTTGACACTTTTTGACAAGCTAGAGGGGTACTGCGGGGTGCTGGGAGCTTTTATAGGGTTCGGGGGCACTGTGGGAGGTTGCTGGGCATTGTGGGGTGTTGGGATGACTGTGGCTACTAAGTAGGGTGACCACATTTCCAAACTACCATTCAGGGACACCCCCCTTCCCAAAAATCAGCTTGTGCTGTAACGAATCACAGCACAGTGATTGGACACAAGAGGCAGGATTTATGATGTCACCAATCACAAGCAGGGGGCGGGATTGTGCTCCTCCAGGCATTCCTGGTCAGGACAAGTACTGTCAGTGAGAAAAGTGGTGATGTGACGGCCTTTTTTGGGGGCATCAGATTGGCCCGGGGGGGGGGGGGGGGGGTGGCTGTGTCAGTTTCATTCCGGGACACTGTATTGTCCTGAAATGAATGTGCCCGGGACAGACCTGCAAAATGCGGGAGTGTCCTGGGCAATCCGGGGACACGTGGTCACCCTACTACTAAGGGCTTTCACAGGGTCTGGGTGGCTCTGTGGGAGGTTGTGGGGCATGATGGAATGTTGGTGCCAAGGGCTCTCATGGTCTTTGCTGTTGTGGGGGCACTGTGGGCCACTATGGAAGCTGAAAGACACTGTGGAAGTGTAACACACCCCCGCAGGGACTGCTGAAGAACGTGGATCCCCCACTCCTGCACAGCCAGGCACACAGAATCTTCACAAGCACCCAGAGAACAGTCCGTGACTTTTTTTTTATTATTTATTGAGGGTTAACAACTTGGATCGGGATAGGAGATTATGGGATGCCAACTTGACTTTAGCAAAACCAACAACTTCAGGGACATCTTCCTATATACAGTCTCCTTGACATTCCTCCTGCACACGCTTGATTGCTGGCTCCAGCTGAACCAATGTTACAGGTAGAAACTCAAAGCCTCTTGTTGTGTAGCAAGATACAGGGATCAGCTTGTACTTTCCTTCCCGTGGCTACGGATCCCAGCACCAACTCTTTAGGCACTGCCAACCCACCAGGCTGCAACTGCCCTTTTCACTAGCCTTCCAGGCTAACTCTCCTCTCCAGTCCAGACTGACTCACCAGCCCACCCGGCTGACTCTCAGGAGATCTCCCAGGGAAGGATGAAGTCTTAAGCACACTGCTGTCTTCAGGGAGACAGGGCTACATGTGGCAGTCTCCCTCGTTTTAAGTCCCCAGTCATGGTGACCTACGCATGCTGTCCTCTCTTGCTCCCATTCCTCCAGGAAAGGCTTCTTCCGTGTGTTATGGCAGGATCCTTCCTGAGCACCGGCCCAATGCAGGACACCCGCTCCCCCCCAGACTAGGGGACACTCCTGAGGGCCAAGACAGCCTCCTTTAGCACTATATCTCCATCTTCCACCTGACTGCCCTTGCTGGCATGGCTCACAGCTATTTGTGAGGTAAGCTATGCCCCCTGCCAGCCCATTCCTGGGGATTGACCAAGGCTTCATAAATATCCCAGGCAGCTCCTCCTCACCTCCTGCCCACTAGCTCTCTATAAAATTATCCCAGAAACACCAAAAGAGCAGTCAGGATGAGTCATCCAGACCCGAGTCACTGAACCCTGACCCAAATTCAACAGCTCAGGTTTACCTACACCAACAAAACCTATACTACATCTATCACACACTAGAGGGTGCTACAGAAGGTTAGGGGATCTGCAGCCGTTTGGAGGCCTGAAAGAAGGGAGGGCACAGTCCGATGGTTGAGAACCACCGCTTTAAAAGGATGTAGGACGCAATATAATATACACGGTTAGTTTGCCTTTAACCACTTAAGGGCCTCTCACTGTATATATATACACACGCGTCTTTTTTTTTTTAAAGATGGATATCTCGGTAACGGAAGCAGCTGCTGCCACAACCAAGATATCCATCTTTTCAGTGAGCGGTCCTTTCAACGATAACCGTGGTCTCCACAGCGGATTCGCAGCGAGATCGCCATTATCGGCGGCGGGAGAGGGACCCCCCTCCCGCTGCTCTCCCACCGCTTACCGGAGCCATCGGCAGCGGCGGAGGCGATCGGCTGGGATACGAGTGAGGGCAAGATTGCCCCCACCTGTCCCCATAGCATAGCAGGGCGGAAGCGATGTCAAAACTTCACTTCCGCCCATGCTTCTTAAAGCAATATTTTCTTGTTGTCATTTTTTCCAAATGACAAATGTTTATTTTTAGCATTTTAGTCAAAATATGAGATCTGAGGTCTTTTTGATCCCAGATCTCATATTTAACCACTAGTAGCCCGCCTTATGCAAAACGACGTTGGCAAAGTGGTTTCAATATCCTGAGTGGACGTCATATGACGTCCTCAGGATATTGATCCGGGGGCGCGCATCGCGGCGATCGTTGTTGCAGGGTGTCAGTCTGATCTCTGACGGAGACCCTTTACCACGTGATCAGCCGTGTCCAATCACGGCTGATCACAATGTAAACAGAAAAAGCCGGTAATCGGCTTTTCCTCACTTGCCTCTGTCAGACGCGAGTAGAGAGCCATTTGGCTGCTCCTCTGACAGGGGGGGGGGTGGTTTTGATTATCACAGCCCCCCCCCCCCCCCGAGGATGCCCACACTGGACCACCAGGGATGCCACTAGACCACCAGGGATGCAAAACACAGGTATACCACCCCTAGACCACCAGGGATGACAATGACAGAAATAATGGATGCCAATCAGTGCCCACAATGGGCATCACTGATTGGCAGGCATGGTTTGGCCACCATTAGTACAACACATACGTTAGTGCCGCCAATCAGTGCCCATCCGCGCCGCCAATCAGTGCCCATCTGCGCCGCCAATCAGTGCCCATCAATGACACCACATTAGTGCCACCTTATCGTGCCGCCTTATCAGTGCCCGTCAGTGCAGTACCATCAGTGAAGAAGAAAACTTACTTATTTACAATGTTTTATAACCGAATAAAATAAAACTTTTTTTTTCTCAAAATTTTCGGTAATTTATTTTTTGCAGAAAATAAAAATCTCAGAGGTGATCAAATACCACCAAAAGAAATCCCTATTTGTGGGTACAAAATAATAAAAATTTCGTTTGGGTACAGTGTAGCACGACCGCGCAATTGTCATTCAAAGTGCAACAGCGCTGAAAGCTAAAAATTGGTCTGGGCGGGAAGGTGTATAAGTGCCCTGTATGGAAGTGGTTAAGAGGACCTGTCATGCTTTTTTCTATTACAAGGGATGTTTACATTCCTTGTAATAGGAATAAAAGTGATCCCTTTTTTTTTTTGTGTGTGTGTAAAAATTAATAAAAATAAATAAGAAAACAAAAAAACAATTTTTTTAAAGCGCCCCGTCCTGACGCATATGAAAAAACGGTGTTCAAACCACACAAGTGCGGTATCACCGCAATCGTTGGAGCGAGAGCAATAATTATAGCCCAGACCTCCTCCAACTCAAAAGATGCAACCTATAAAAAATTTTAAACGTCGCCTATGGAGATTTAAGCGTAAAAGTTTGACGCCATTCCACGAGCGGGCGCAATTTTGAAGCGCAACATGTTGGGTATCATTTTACTCGGCGTAACATTATCTTTCACAATATATAAAAAAATTGGGCTAACTTTACTGTCTTATTTTTTTTATACAAAACAGTGAATTTTTTCCAAAAAAAAAAGTGCGCTTGTAAGACCGCTGCGCAAGAATGGTGTGACAAAAAGTATTGCAATGACCGCCATTTTATTCTCTAGAGTGTTAGAAAAAAAATGTATAAATGTTTGGGGTTTTAAGTAATTTTCTAGTAAAAAAAAACTGTTTTAATCTTGTAAATGCCAAATCTGAAAAACAGGCTCGGTCCTTAAGTGGTTAAAAAGTTGCGGATGAAAAAATCTTAACAAAAAGACAATTCCAGAGCAGATTGCAAGTATCTCCCATGACACATGGCATGTGGAGGAGTTGACCTTGTTTTTTTTTGTTTTTTTTACAAACGAGGCTCCACCCCCCCAACATAGCCACAAGTGCTTAGCAAATGGCAGGAAGGAAACTATTAAAGACCATCATAACCAAAGAAGGCCAGATCAAAGCCGGACAGTGATCAACAAACACACTGAACAACTGTCTCTGCGCATAAAACCTTGAGGAAAGATATTTACAAAGAGCCCAATTGTCCTTCATTTGAAGAGACAATCCTTATTTTGAACCCAAAGCCCTCTGTTCCTCGCCGACATCCCTCCACCCGCCAACTGTCCCTCTTTTACATCTGGTGTAGAGATGTATGGATACAATGTACAAATTAAAGCTGAACTACGGGCAGATATCAGCCAATATGAGTTAATGCCGCTGAGCATCCGACTTTCTGCTACTAGAAGATGAATGAGGAGCACTAGGACTTGACCAGGGATACTCCATGCACATCTGTCGACAGGGAACATGCCGACAGGAGGCAGGAGTCTTGTGAGCAGAGGGATCACTCATCAGTATTGGGTATCAACCAGGTATACTCCATGCACAGCTCATGACAGGGACAGGCTTACAGGAGGAGTGTGCCTTCTGAGTAGAGGAATAACTCATCAGTATTAGGAATTAATCAGGTATACTCCATGTACATCTGTTCATATGGGACATGCTGACAGGAGGAGAGAGCCTTGTGTGCATTAGGATCACTCGTCAACACAGGATTCAATTAGGTATACTCCATGCATATCTGTTGACGGCGAACAGAAAAACATGACAAGAAAGCCTTGTGAGCAAAAGGATCACTCATCAAGACTAAGGATGAGCTCTGCACGTGTTCACATAGAACACGTGCAGAGCCCGCCAGGAAGTCTGCACGGCTCTGCGCTAATAACAGCCAGGGAGACATTGTCCCGATGCTCAGCTGCGGGGATCATGAAATGTCTCCCTGGCTGTTATTAGCACAGCGCCGTGCACACTTCCTGGCGGGCTCTACACGTGTTCTATGCGAACACGCCAGAGCTCATCCTTAATCAAGACTAGGAATCAATCAGGTACATTCCGTGTACATCTGTTGGCAGGAGGAAAGTGTCTTGTGAGAAGACAGATCACTCATCAATACTAGGAATCAATAAAGGTATATTCTATGCAAATCTGTTAACAGGGAGCAGACCGACAGGAGGGCAGAGCCTTGTGAGTAGATTAATCGCTCATCAGCACTAGGGATCAATCAGGTATACTTCATGCACATTTGTTTACAGGGAACATGCTGACAGAGGGAGAGAGCGGTGGGATCACTCAGTGTGCAGCTGCTCCTTCAATGACCAATTAGCAGACAGGGGGTGTGTTTTGGCCAGGGTGGATAAAAATCGATGATTTTTTTTTTTTTTTTTTTTAAATCAAACAAAAAGTAGATTTTTTTTAAATTAAAATCTGATTTGTTTGATGTTCAATCAAATTTATTTTAATAAAATGCTTTTGGAGTAAAATCTATCTAAAAGATAGTTTTCTATTTAAAGCGGGGGTTCACCCTTAGAGGGCACTTTTCCCCCTTCGCTTCCTGCTCGTTATTACTAGGGGAATCGGCTATTTATTTTAAAATATGTGCAGTACTTACCCGTTTACGAGACGCATCCTCTCCGTCGCTTCCGGGTATGGGCTTCGGGAATGGGCGGTCCTTCTTGATTGACAGGTTTCCGAGAGGCTTCCGACGGTCGCATCCATCGCGTCACGATTTTCCGAAAGAAGCCGAACGTCGGTGCGCAGGCGCAGTATAGAGCCGCACCGACGTTCGGCTTCTTTCGGCTACGAGTGACGCGATGGATGCGACCGTCGGAAGCCTCTCGGAAGAATGTCAATCAAGAAGGAACGCCCGCTCCCGAAGACCCATACCCGGAAGCGACGGAAGAAGATACAGCTCGAAAACGGGTAAGTACTGCACCTATTTTAATATAAATAGCCGATTCCCCTAGACCGAACGAGCAGGAAGCTAAGGGGAGATTTTTTTTTTTTTTTTAAATGGGTGAACTCCCGCTTTAAAGTGATACTAAAGAAGGTTCAAATATTATTTAAAAATAACAAAAATGTCATACTTACCTCCACTGTGCAGCTCGTTTTGCAGAGTGGCCCCGAACGTCCTCTTCTGGGGTCCCTCTGCGGCTCTCTTGGCTCCTCCCCGCAATGGCTAACACCCTCTGGGCGCATTCCCGTGTCATACACTTGGCGTCCATAGTCGCCAAGTTGATGACTCGGTCCTGCCCCCCAGCGCCTGCGTCATTGGATTTGATTGACAGTAGCGTGAGCCAATGGCTGTGCTGCTATCAATCTACCCAATGAAGAGCAGGGAAGCCCAGGCAAAGATCGAGCGTGTTCGCGACACTGGATTTTCTGGCTCAGGTAAGTAAACCGGGGGGGGGGCTGGTATTGTCAGATGTTTTTTCACCATAATGCATAGGAGGCATTAATCCCCTCTAAGATACATTAAACATTTAATTTATTCAGCATGAAATGGAGCTCAGTTATGTAGCATGAGGCTGTATATTCTGCAATATTTACAATTTTGGTAAACTCATTCAATGAATCCAAGCTTTGCAAACTGAGATAGCATGCACTGCATTGATGCATTCACACAATTCCACAGTAAGGAAGAGATAAAACAAAGTTCAGGAATATTCCTTTATCCCCATTGTTTTGCAAATCTACTGTAGATACTCGAGTATAAGCCGACCTGAATATAAGCCGAGGCACCTAATTTTACGACAAAAAAAAGAAAAAATATGGGAAAACGTATTGACTCGAGTATAAGCCTAGGGTGTTCATCTGAATTCCTCACTGCGCCCATGCCTAGACTGACTTTTAACATGGGAGTCTATGGAAGGTGTGCCCAGCTTTGGAAAAAAAAAAAACACAATCGGTGCTCCCCAGCCATGGGTCGCCCAGACAACAAACTTTGCACACTTGAAGAGAAATGGCTCTACATGTGTGCCACGTTCCGGGTATAGAGGACCAACGACCGTCCGGCACCGGGTCCCCAAATCACCGGAGAAATTACTGTTTAACATGGGAGTCTATGGAAGGGGTGTCCGGCTTTGGAAAAAAAAAAAAAAAAAAAAAAAAATCAGTGCTCCCCGGTCATAGGTCCTCCAGACAAACTTTGCACACTTGTAGAGGAGAAATGGCTCTATATGTGTGCCACGTTCTGGGCATAGAGGACCAACGACTGCCCGGTACCGGGTCCCCAAAATCACTGGAGAAATTACCATTTAACATGGGAGTCTATGGAAGGGGTGCCCGGGTATGAGAGAAAGAAAAAGAGTGGGGCTAAATGTGTACCAAGTTTGGCTAGTACCAGGTCCCCAAAGTCCGGGAGATCAGGCGCAAAAAGTTGACTCGAGTATAAGAGAGGGGGGCATTTTCAGAACACAAACAAAAATGTGCTGAAAAAACTCAGCTTATACTCAAGTATATACTTAGTTATATTTAAAGAGCACCTGTCATTTCAGATCCATCATGGCAGCGCCTGTTAGCGGGTATCCACTCATCTGCTGCCGCCACGTCCCTCACCTTGTTGTGTCACTGCCGCATCACCAGCCGTCCTATTAAAGTGAATGGGACTGTCGGTGAGTCAACAGCGGGTCAGAGGAGGAGCCGATGTGGGACAGAGATGAC